>NC_056749.1:149863249-149925749 GCF_019279795.1 Protopterus annectens | reverse complement strand
AAAACTCCTGATGCAGGCAAGAGAGACACTATAAAGATTGGGACTTTTTCTTTTCTATGAGAGACTTTGATTAGTCTATTCTTGCAGTCCTGAATGCTGTAAGCTGAAGTACGTCTTTGATGTATATACCTTTGATTGTTAAGCTAGATGTAAACCTCGTGTGCAGTAAATGAATGTCGTAACAGCAGAACTGTCTCAGTGTTTTCATTGAGTAAATGTACAGACTACTTGAATAGTGTAGTCTAACTTTAACAGTAGTGATATCAGTCCAATCCAAACAACCAGGGGGGGTGGGTGACCTGAAGAGGTGCCTCTCACAGTGCAACATTCAGGCACAGACCTATTTAGAATTGATTCTTCTATTCCTAAACTTTGTCCATTGACTGGAGGACAAAACACTGCAGGGCAGTACGGTAATTTTTCTTCAGACAGTTATTGACTCACGAGGTATGAAAATACTACTGCCAAAATTTTAATTTCACCAACATCTAGTGAAAGACAGCAGAGAATTTTCCCAAAACTGATCTTCGTGTCAAGACTGGCCACCTTGCCCTGAACATTTGTGGTAAATATTTTCTTCTGTTTTTCTTTTTAACAATGAATGCAGTTCATGAAAATGCCAAGAAGTGCACTCAAGTCTTTTACTTTTGATGTGTCTGAACCATATATAAATGTGTGGAATTATTTAAATACATGGTGTGATCAGCATGTTAGCACCCGTAAGTCTTTATTAGGGAAAACTGACAATCCAGCTTTATGTAAATTGATCTCTACCTTTGATTGGTATGTACGTAAAGCAGAAGTGCCACAGAATGTACAGAAATGTGCTATTTGCCATGATTTAAATGTTGCTTTTTGCATGCCTTGTCATAAACGTATTGTACAAAACCTGGAACACAACCAGAATAAAGTAATGCCTGAAGCACAGACAATGGTTCCTGTTTCTATATATCTTTTGCAAAAAATTAGTTAGAGGGTGATGCAGATGTCAAAGTTTATACTTTACAGTCTGATTTGTAGAAGTTTAATGACTGGATTGCTAAAGTTAGCAACCAGCAGGAACTTGACCTCCTGGATCATTTTCAGACTTACTGTGATAAATGGAATGCATCTGGTAAACTGCATGCTGACACCATTTAATGGGCAAAATAATTTTCTCAGTTTTTAAAAGTCTCACAGACTGAAATTAAGACATTTACACAAACTGTTATTGAACAGGGCAGTAAAACTATTGGTATGATAGAAGGTTTAATGAGTAAAATTGTCTGTTTGTAAGAAAAATATGACAAGCAGCTGGATGACGCAGCATGACATAACTGTTGCTAGGGAGGAAATAACATATTACAAGCTCAGTTGGAGACGCAGGAATCTGAGGCTGCTAAAGCAACAGACTTAGCTAATCAAGATATTTTAAAATTACAGGCCCTGTTAGAAGAATATCAATCTAAAGCATTAGAAACTACTGCTACATGTCCGATCATAGCCCCAGCAGGCTTTTCTGCTGAAGTTTATCATCAGTCTAGGAAGTTAGAAACTGTCCCTAAATGGGATGAACAGAAGGGTATTTTTCATAACATGATTACATTTGAAGCTTGGGTTCTTAAAACTGTAGGCACTGTATGGAATGATTCACTTGAACGTTGTTTCTGGAATTTTATTCCACAACGTTTTATGGCTTATATTCAGAAAAAGCAGTATCCAATACAAACTAAACACCTAAGAATGACAGCAGTATTGTTAGCATACACTAGGGGGCAATTTCTCACACCAACACTTTTAGATCAGTTTCAAATGACAGTTTATGATTCTTTAGAAGAACAAGCAGGACATTATCAGCTGGCATATATACTAGTCAATGGCAGTAATGACAAAGATATGAAAAATGTCAATTTTCAAAAAGCTGTTATGTGCTCGTTTTGGACCATTTGAAATGTGTCCCAGGGGATATTAAACTTATTTATGAGGAATCTTCAAACACACTCAGAGTTAGTAGATAAATTGATGCAAGCACGCTTTATGCGTAAAGATAATGCTATTCATAAGCAAAAGATTTACACTCCCCGTTCTGCACCCGTTGTTAGTGAAGTAAGAGGAAGTAAGAAGAAGGGGGTGTGGGAGATGGATTAATCAAGGACAGAAAGTCCAACAGCAGATAGTAGGACAGCCATGTCAAGGGCAAGTTATACAGGGGCAGCTTCAGCTGCCCCAGCCACTTCTCAAGTTACTCAACCTATACAGGGTCCTCCAAAGAGACAGCCTATTTGTTATTCCTGTAAACAAGTAGGTTATACTAAAAATGATTGTAAATATTTTCATAGATGGCACCAGGAACAAGAGGCAAAGGGTGAAGTTCTTACCATGAAAATTTTGATAAGCCACGTGTACCATGACAGCAATAGATAATGCAGCCAGAAGTACAAACACAGCAGTACACTTCACAGCAATATATGACAGAGGGTAATAGGGGACTACAGCAGCAACCCCTATATACCACAGACACTTAACAGTCAGTATTCCCAGTACAACAAAGGGATGGTGTGACACCTGGTGTCAATGTACAAGGTAATATTGTTGGCACACAGGATACAACTGTGCCTTTTTACTTTGTTCCTGATGGTCCAGTAAATCCTAGTTATCAGCAGCAAATGGCCTTGCATCATGAACTTAATCGATCTTCTTATGTTGACTGTGAAGAGGTCGAAGAAACATTGCAATTATGTCCTTTGCAGTCCAATATAAACAATGATTCAGGGTGGGAGACAGATCTACTATAGGGGTGTGACCCCCCCCTACCCAAGTCTCTTTCTTGACTAACTTCAAGAAAGGGAAAGATGGGTGACCACTCATCAACATTTGGGTAGAGGGAAACCTGTGGGAAGATGTTCTTCTAGATACAGGAGAGGCTGTCTCAGTAACAGATAGGCATTTGTCTCCTGACCTGTCTAAACATACATGTATTTCACATTTTAATGGCTCTGGATGTCTAGCCATAGGTAGTAAACCTGTACAAGTACAATTCTCCCATCAAGGGGAACCAGTGTAAGGGGTATTTCTGATACATAATTCTTGCACTTTCGCAAACTTGGGAATGGATATATTGTCCAAAATGGGAATTGTCATAGACCTTTTTAATAGTATTACATGGCAAGGCATGTATCAAACAGTTCTGAAAAGGGCTGTACTGTCAGCCCTACTGAAAATTAAGTATGGTTAAAGGTAAAATGACAGTTCCATACGTTGTGGTCTCAAGGGCCCACAGGAGGCAGTTTCTGTTGGTAGTGACAAAGATTTTATTCCACCATTTCAAAAACATTATCCAATCCCAAAGGAAACAGAGACAGACATGCAAAAAAAATTGCATACAATAATGGCTTGATGTGGGAATAATTCAAAAAGGAAATAGCCCTACAAATGTACCCATATGGCCAGTTAAAAAGAAAGATGGGACTTACATATTTGTTATTGATTTACGAAAAGTGAATCAATTCACGACTCCCCGGGCTCATCTGATTCCAGGAGTCCTAGAGCTAGCAGCAAAAATAAAACCACAAAGCCACTGGTTTGCAGTCATAGACTTAGATAATGGTTTCTTTGCAGTACCACTGCAGGAAAAAGATTGACAAAGGTTTGCCTTTACTTTTCAAAATGAACTGTATGTCATGACGCAGTCACAGCAGGGATTTCAAAACAGTACAGTTATATTTCATCAGATAGTTGGATGAATACTACAAAGTCTAGAATCGGATGATTCTGTTCTGCATTACATTGATGCCATACTAATACAGTCTGAAACAAAAGAACAGCATTTAGCTAAAGTGACACAAGTCCTTCAAACACTGCAGGAGGCAGGGTTTAAAGTTAAAATTGAAAAGGTACAATTCATGTCATCTGAAGTAAAATTTCTAGGTACTGTTTTATGTCCTTCTGGGTGTACTCCTTGTTCAGAGAGGGTGCATGGAACTTTGCAAATGGATAAACCAGTTACTATTCCGGATTTGCACAAATTTCTGGGTATCATGAATTATAATCGGGAATTTATAGAGGATTATGCCAGCACAGCAGCTTCTCTGTATGACATGCTTTCTAGCCAGAAAGAATTACCCTTTCTGGAGTGGGGACCAAAGGAAAATACAGCTTTTTGTGATTTAAAGGCAGCATTGACCAAGGCTACAGAATTAGTAGCTCCAAGTCTAACATGTCCCTTTGTGTTACAGGCAGTAGCTGGACCCAACACACTCTCCAGTATGCTTTTACAGGAGTGGCCTCAGAGCTCTGATTCTAGAATGGAAAAGACTTTACGCCCCATTGCATTTTTCAGTAAGAAGATGACACATGTTGAGAGGGGATACCACCCATGCATTCTGCCACTTTTGGCCATTTACTGGGGTTTAAAACTAATTGAATACCCGACAGCTTTCTCTGAAGACATTATAGTACAGACACCGCATTATGCCATACAGGCTTTGGTAAATGAGACTCAGCTAAATAAATTGATTGATGACATCAGTCAAGCAGTGTTGATAAGTATTACTTATCTAACTTAATGGGATATGAAGGAAAATGACACAAATGCATTAGGCACATTTCAAATCTAGAAAAGCCCATTCTGTCTCCTGATTTTCAGGAAGACAGGTCATCTATCTTTGTTGACAGTGCTCGATTTTGGGACAATGGACAATATTGGACTGGATTTGCAGTAGTACTAGAAAACCCTTCTATGGGACAGCTGACTGATCCGGTTACCGGGACATATGTCTGCTCAGCAAGCTGAACTGGAAGCAGTTTTTATGTGTTACAGCATTTTCCACCTGTCAGTATTTTTTCAGACAGTGCATACGTAGTTAATTCTCTGCAGCTGCATATGTCTACATGGGCAAGGAGAAGGTTTGTTGATAAAATTGTCAAACCACTCAAGCATGCGTCTGTGTTACAGACTATTTGGAATTAGATTTGTAGTCAGTCCCTTGTGTGTTGTTAAAGTATATTAAAAGTAAAAGCTCATCAGAAAGCTACAAATGAAATTTTTCAGTTAAATAACTATGCTGATCAGATGGCAAAGAAGGCAGCAAAGGAAGGAATGCAGTTGAATCCTACAGAACACCTTTCTAGTACCAGATAAAACCACTGCAGTACATGCCATATAGACATTTTCAGTTCAGAATTTGCAACATGATTTGCTGCAGATCCAAACTAAGTTTGGACTGCATGAACAGTTAAAAAAATGTACTCTTGTATGAGAAAGTCCAGGGCAATATTATGCAAAATGTTTTGAAGACGGTTTTAGTCTTCCTTATATACCATACCAATAGGCATGACAGTTAGTGAAATTTAATCATCAGGTACTGGGACATTTGGGTACACAAAAGTTATGGCCCATTGTAAGAACAAGTACTGGCATCCACAGTTAAAGAAAATCTGTGATTTAGTGCATGCTGAATGCTTAATATGTTTGCAGGTTAATGCTGAATTGAAAAAAAACACAGTTACTAAGGGTAACTCCAGCAGATGGACCTTGGTATGCCATCCAAATTGACTTTGCAGGTCCATTACCCCCAGCTAAAGGGGGGTACATGTATCATCTAGTGGTAGTTGATGTTTTTTTTCAAAATGGGTAGAAGCAATTCCTACAAAAACAATGACGGCTAAGGCTAAAGCAGAAGCCTTATGAAAAAAACATTTTTTGTCATTGGGGATGGCCACGAGTCATCGAATCAGATAAAGGGCCACAATTTGTCAAGTAAACTGATGAGAGCTTTCTGTGATTTGCTTGGTATCCAGCAATGATTTCTGTTCCTTACCATACCCAGTCTAATGGGATAGTTGAAAGAATGAACAGGACTCTTAAGGAATGCCTTACGATAGCCTGCTTGGGAAAGGATTTAAATTGGATAAAACATTTACCTGGAATCTTGTTAGGTGTCAGAGCAACTCCACACAGTAAAACAGGGACCTCATCTTTTGAAGTCATGACAGGTAGAAAAATGCCTGTACAATTGCCATTTGATCCTACTGTTAGTACAAACAGACCATTATTAGAAATTGCACAGCATCAACAATGGTTAAAAGATATTTCTGAATTGTGTCAAAGCCTATCATAAATGCAAGCATTCAAGTTACGGTCTAAGGATCCTGTTATGCCAAAAGAAAACCTTCCCTCTGGGCCACAGGTATTGATCAAAATGTTCCAGATGGACAGTCCATGGGATAGTAATTGGCAAGGACCTTTTGAAATAATTGCTCAGTTAGGACCTCTAGTGTACAAAGTTAAAGGAAAGAAAAAGAGCCAAATAATTCTTGTTCATAGATATCAGTTGAAAGTCATTAAGTGACATCATGTTTTGTGGGGGGGTTTGTAGACTTACGGCAAATGCCAAGTCTGAAACAGTTGAAAAAGCATCTAGCAAAACAACTTTTCAGATTAATACCACTTATGTGGAAATGTTATATTATTCTACATAATGAAGATTCTGTTTGTTATTGTACTGACTGTACTCATTGGAGCCCTTTGGGTAGGATGTCAAACAGGAAAAAATGCAAGTTTGGAAAATAAAAAATGCCAATAATACTTACTTTAAAGATAAATCTTTTTTGTGGGCAAAGACAGCAGGACAACTTCACTTGTCCATCTAATGCTAATTGTACCTTTGGGCATATAATAGTTCCCAGTAACATTACCTTTCGGTCCATGGCTATGAGTCATTATTACATTTGACCAACTAGTCCTAAGGTAACCCTTGAATTTGATTCCAAAGTTTCTATTAAATGTTGTCAATTTCCTATATTTTATTTGGGAAAAGGAGAACATTCAAAGAAATATCAACCATCAACACAACGGCTAGTCTTCACTTATGTGAAGAAATGCGGTAATCATTCCATACAGGGAATTAGCATTCCTCCCAATAATACAAAAGTACAACTAAATTGTACTACTGGAGTTTCTGTAATATGTACTAATATCACAGTCATTACAAGCAACATACATTGGGCATATATTCTATCAATATTAACAGGTAAACCTACCTCTGTTTATACAGACCATTTGGTTAAAATCCCTTCTACCTGTAAAAAGGTAGGCAGACAGTATCAAAAGGTTGTAGTACATTTTAACATCACATTCCCCAGACACAGGCAGGTGCCGATATAAAAGGGCATGGTGTGATACTCTGCTAGGAAGCCTAGGTACAGACATGAGAGCTATTAATGCAGTTGACATTGAAATTCTGACTAATTGATTAAAAGTATTGGGGGAAGATATCTCTCAGATTGTGCATTTACAAGCATCTTGTAATCCAGAAATATGAAAGACACACCTGCGCAAAATAAATTGTCAGCAGCAATTTTTAGACAATTAGGATGCTATGTCAGTTGAAATTTGATGGTAACATGACAATTTTTGTAAATTGGACAAAATGCACTATGCAATCTATGTATGTGGAAATTCAGAAAAATAGAGTACAGACTGAACTTATGTTACAAAATGAAAATGTTTGGCGACAATCCAATTGGTATCAGGTATCCATTTGTTAAACAATTAAGCTATTTACTGAAGTAACGTACTGTACTCCACAATATTGTACAGGAAAGTTTATGCATTATAATGTTACTGATACAACTATTATGTGTCACTTTACTGTGTTATCTATGATATTTCTCATACCAGAAGGGTATGAGTATTGCTTGCCACAATTTGAAGGTAATTATATAGATATGAGAGGAAAAACACATAAAACTGAGTATTGCGCACAGACTCAAAAATGGAATAATTTGTGGACAGCATTCACCTGTCTATGAACTATGCTTACTGCAGCATTCTGTTAATTTGTGTAAATGGACTATTATGCTGCCTTCTTTTCAAATGTTTACAAAAGTGGCTCCTCGGTATGTTTGCCTGGTTACAGATCAAAATGTAGGTTATAATTTAAAATTACCTTTTGTAGGATGTTTATCACATGTTGATTTCCATAAATGGAATAATAAGAGGTGTGTGTTTACTGAACCCATAGAAGTGAATATTTCCAAGAACTGGAATTATGACAATACAGTTTCCCAATATATCTGTATCCTTGGATAATTTGAAAAACATAATGAACAATACTAAAATTCTCAGAGAGTATTTGGAAAGAAGAAATAAAAGTATTCAGTATTATGAGGCATTACGCATCATTGCAAAATATAAACTACTTAGTTTGGCTGAAAGGACAAAAAAGGACACTGCTCACAACTGGTGGGATATATTTACTGCTTGGTCAATATCAGGAAAAAATCTGTTAAATTGGTTGATACATCCTGTATTAGTAGTGTTAGGCATTATAGTCATACTGTCTGGAATTGCTTCCTAAGTTGCCATTTGTGAAAAACATATAGAGTTCAGCCAATCATGATGGTTAACCTGAATAAACTGGAAAATGTTTCAATGTGTACCATTAAAGAAAAAAAAAATCCACTTTTTAAATAAAAAGTGGGAATTGTGAGAGTAAAATAACAAGTTAAATGGATTTCTGTGGATTTTTTTGAAAATATGAAATAAATGTTCTGCATTTCAGTGTGTAGAGTGCAATCAGCTAGAACTCAGTTACCTGACTTGGCAAAACTATATAGCTTGGCATTCATTGTTAATAAGAATCAGAAGTATAATATTGTATCTCTTCTAAACTATGCAGCTTTGTAAAATTATTATCTACAAGCAGGTTAAGATGAACTCTTGTATACAGCTGTGTCTCGTCAACATGATACGCAACGATATGCTAAGGACAAAAAGATTTATTCTTCAGGAACAGAATGTTTAAAATATGGAAAACAATCTGTCAGCAGACTAGCTTCAAAGGAAAGAGTTATTATTCTGGCAAATTCTCAAAACTTCTGATGCAGGCAAAAAAGACACTATAAAGATTTTCTTTTGTATGAGAGACTTTGATTATGCTATTTTTGCAGACCTGAGTGCTGTAAGCTGAAGTACGTCTTTGATGTATATACCTTTCATTGTTAAGCTAGATGTAAACCTTGTGGGCAGTAAATGAATGTCGTAATATCAGAACTGTCTCAGTGTTTTCATTGAGTAAAGGTACAGACTACCATACATAGTGTAGTATAACTAACAGTGGCATCAGTTGATAGATGGCCTGCTAACAAATGGCAGGTGGCATGATACCACTGTACCCACATCCCCTACTCTTCTCATCTCTCCATGGACAATATCCTGGAACACATCTGCACCTATGGACTCCAGTACTGCCACCCAGTACACTTACCATTTTCCACTGTAGAAGGGCGGCTGACATCAGCCACCATGCACTCACCTGCATACACCCTTCAGACCTATCAGGCATGTGGCACATGCAGTAACTGCTATACAGACCTGTGACTTGTGTTCAGCTGTACCCAGGATATGGCACAGTCAAGATGTCACCACAGTGCCATACCCCTTGTAGGAAACAGCAGACCAACATCCTGCTGACACATAGACACCTACAACAAAAATGGAATACATTATGGAGGCCACATTCAGTCAGTGTTAATAACAGCTATAATGCACCATGACTGGACAGCTACACATCCTGACATGTAAGCATTAAACTTTACTGCTGAAAACATGTTACATAGCATTACATTGGTACACCTTAGTATAGTCACCCTGTGCATCAGAACGATATTAGCCTGTCCCTGCATCAATGTTATGGATGACAGGAATGTGGCACAGGTATCATCATATGCACAGGGTGTCTTGTGGATTTGCCAGAGACCTAGGGTGAGCTGTTTGGTTGACATCATGTGTGTGTGTGTGTGTGTGTGTGTGTGTGTGTGTGTGTGTGTGTGTGTGTGTGTTATGGGGTTTCATTATTAATTGGGCTGTGAAGATGTGTTGTGTATAGGTATGGGGTTGCCCTAGCTGTGTTGGTGATGTGTGTGTGTGTGTGTGTGTGTGTGTGTGTGTGTGTGTGTGTGTGTGTGTGCGTGTGTATGCATGCACACAGTTCTGCCATGTGGTTGCCCTAAACAGAGGTTTGTTGGACAGATGCAGACTGTACCTGGCAGGATGTGCAGTTCACCATCTCTGGCCATGGACACGAGCATTGTGCCTGCCAAGGGTTCCACGGGCACTACTAGGTACAAGGCCAGATATGGTACTCTCCCCTGATGATGACATAGGTCCTCTGGATCTGGGTCCCTCTTGGTACTGGCCAGGGCCATGTGCATGCAGCTTGCTATGTTGTGGTGTGGACAGCACCCCCCCTAAAGTGCTGGCACTGATACTGCCACTACAGGAGCGGCTCTGACTTGTTGCATGTCCACATCGACCTCCACCTGTTGGTGTTGCTAACCTACGTCCACATCGCTGTCGCACTACTCCCACCATATGCTCAAGCACAGACATTGCACGGTCGAGGATTCCCACCATCTCACCCAACCGTCTATCCAGGACCTCTGCAAAATAATGGTGGGCACCTGCAGGATCACGGATATTATCAATAACAGCAGAATGAGTAGCCCTCTGGAGCCTCAGACCCTGCCTGGTATAATATTCCCTATGTGCCTGTGCCTCCATGATGGCCTGAAACATGCATCTGGTGACACCAGCTGTGGCACTTCTGCTAGGGGCATGATGACCAGCAGACCTCCTACGAGCACCCCTGTACATCTGCTTGTGTGGTACCTCACCTGGCATCCAGCTATGACTGCTGTGTCCAGACACACTTGCCATAGTCACCACACTGTCCTGTCCCATGCCCCCACCCACCAACTGTCCCTCATCTATGGCCACTAGTGATGGCGTATGTATAGGCAATGTGACTGTGTGCGGGGATGGGGTGGATAACAGTGGGATGTCAACCAATGGCACAGCTTCAGCCCTTAACAACCTTGCCTGTGCCTCACCATACTTATCATTGTCAAAGTCTGTATGGACACTAACATCAGTTTGCATGCAGGAGGGACCCTGACCCACCTTGCCACCTGTGAGCGGAAAACAAGAAATGGACTAAGACCTGTATGTCATTGTATAACTGCACACACACACTTACTTACAGGTGAGGTTGTACAAAGATATTACACACAGACCTTTCACTACCCATCTGTCAACATGAATGACATATGGCACTTAACAGCATGCATTGAAGCTATACTCAATCCCTGTTACCAACATTATACAGCTCTGTGATGCATGAGTTGTGTTAGGTTATGCCCCTTCCCCTGGAACACACTGCACCCATGTACACAATATTGCTGTGCACCTGTTCAGCACCCTGGCATGTACTGTGCACCATAACTCACAGGTGTACATACCATTGCTGAATGTGTATATGTGTGTCAGTTATGTTTGCTCTGCTGCTGACAGCCCCTATGTGTTTGTTGGACACATACCTGGGATGATTTGTGGACAGATGTCAATAGTGGTTACCTGATTTGCAGATCTCATCATCACCGGTGCATGTATGAGCAATAAAATAAATTACACTAACAACCTTCAAAGCTTACTGACATGGCACCCTCTTCCCTGATATGCCATGGGCCAAAATACTGCATATGTTAACATTCACAAACCTGATAGGTGACATATGATGTGTGCAATCAAATGCAGTATTAAACAAATGTGTTAGTTGTGCATATGCTAATTGAGATGCATACAATATGTGGGTGCATAAGTGTGCACACCCTTAACATGATGGTTTGCCGCATCAACTGCTAAGTGTACTACAGCAGTCACTATTCCTGGAAGTGGTATACTAGCATGGCCCATCTACACTTGCCAGTATTTGGACACTCTGCCCTACAAATGTCCCCCTACTCTGCAAGATTGCAAGATCAACTCATGTGCACAGCCCTTGGAGGTCACACAGTGCCTTCACTATTGCTGTGGAATCAGCATTATGTCTGCCACAATTCATGACCTTGGCTGTGTGCAGATACAGCCATTTTTAGTAAGCTTTGGATGTCTGCTTCACTTCACCATTGTGTTTCAGAATGACACCCCTCCCCATCCTCAGCCTTTTTGCAGATGCTTGACAACTATGGGCCACACGAGTGCCATTTTGCAGTGTCCCAAATTCAGAACACCATGTGTACTGGCCTAGTCCCTGCTAACATACAGGTGTACAGTGGCACCAGCAAGGTACACAAAACCAAAGGATCAGAGTAGTAGGACCAAAAAACGCTGGAATCAAATATAAGCCGCAAGACAACTTCAAACTTTATTAAAGTAAAGCGCTTTTCGTCTGCGTAATACGCAGACTTCTTCAGACGATAATATATTGCAAGGAAAAGCTTTTATACTGTTCAAAAATCTTAATTGACATTCAATCAAAACAATCAATCAATTAAATACATTTCAAATTAGAAAATACATTTAAAGTTAAAACGTAAAATAGGTATGAATGCATTCAAAAACAGCCTAACCCCACTAAGCCTGCCTATTCCTAAAGAATAAAGTGCAATTACAAGTACAAGTATTGAAATACTTAAAAAGATGTTTTAAAACATTAAACAAGTATAGAACTATACCCAAGTATAGAAAATAAATAAATAAGAATATGAATATGAATTTATAAATGTATTAGTGTAAAGATATATGTCTTAACAGACGTAATAAAATTCTTTAAACTACATATTCAAGTTTTCACTGGAATTATAAGTTCATAAGTCAAATTCTGATCTACTACGTGTTCAAGAATAACAAAAGTTTAAAAACTTTAAAAACTAGAAGTGCAAGAACTAAATAAGACACTATCATAAAAGGCTCTATCTTAAAAGGTTCCTCAATTTTAACAAACAGCTAATGGAACAACTATCATTTAGACCGGGAAATGCATACGCATTGAGTCTAATCTGCCATCTCAATTCTGATGCTTCTAATAATAAATGTGAAGGGGCCCCTCTCTTGTTTTCAAGTATTTGGTCTATTACCATAAATTTGAAAAAATGATCTTTGAACGTTGAAATATGCTTGGCCAGAGCATTCTCTTGCTTCTCTTTACTAATAGCATATATATGCTCGTAGATCCGCTCACAAAGCCTACGTTCTGTTTTACCCACATAGAACCCTTCACATTTTTGACACTGGGCAAGTAAACAACCATACGGGTATTACAAGTAGATCTACAATGCAAATCAAAGCGTTGGAAGTTAACTAAAAAATGGTTAGATTCCAATATGTGCCTACACTGATTACAGTTTTGACACTTATACATACCAGGTGTTCGTATGTGATTACACTCATTCTGTTCCAATAAAGATTTCAAGTTTTTACCCCTCTGAAAGGTTATCTCTGGTTTACTCCCTACTTTACTCAATACTGCTTGGTTGTTTCTAAAAATATCCCAGTTCTTTTTAATAATGTCAAATATGTGGTAACTATCAATACTGTAAGTTAAAATTAATCTAGTATTGGTATTAAACATATTAGATGTGGGTATTTGTCCAGATGTTACAGTTCCAGAAATAGGCATGTTAATACCTTCTTCGTTTGTATCAATTCTAAGTATAGGTAGATACATACCACTAAGCCTCTTGTCGCTCACCTCTCTCACTAAATCATCAAGTAAAATTGGAGGGTACCCTCTGTGTAGAAACATGTCAACGAGTAATTTACACTCGTTGTGAAAACCATCATCCAAACTGACAATTCGGGCTGCCCTTACTAACTGTCCCTTGACTATTGACCTTTTCTGGTAACTCGGGTGACAACTACTGAAGTGTAAAAATGAGTTGGAATGCGTTGTTTTTCTGTAAATGCTAGCTGCATATTTACCCAGTTCAACATTTTTAACCAACCATATATCCAAGCAGGATATAGCACTCATACTAAAGTGGGAGGTGAAAGACAGGAAGTCGGTAGAACAATTGAAGAAGTCCAAAATTAAATTACTTTCAAGTTCGTTCCCCTCTAGCAAAATGAAAATGTCGTCTAAGTAACGTGTGTAGTACTTAATCTTCTGCATAAGCTCACTGTTGTTAAACACATGCTCTCTCTCCCAATACGACATGACCATATTTGCTATACTGGCCCCACAAGGCGAACCCATGGCCACACCTGTTTTTTGTAAATAAAAGTTTTCACCCAGCATAAAATAATTATTGTGTAAAATTAACTCCAACAGTTCAATAACCAAAGATATTTCAACTGCAGACGCATGTTTCCTCTTTAAGGTAATCCCCACCCAGTCAATGGCCAAATCAAGGGGAATGCAGGTATATAAATCTTTGACGTCAATTGTGAAGAAATTATAATTTTGGTCAAAGGTTAACTCCCCTATTTTAGCCAAGAAGGTCCATGAGTCTTTACATATTTGTTCTTCTTGTACCAAATATTTCTGTAGTATAGAATCCACTAATTTGGCACAAGAATACGTAGGGGATCCACGTCCATCAACTAAAGGACGCATAGGTGGATTGGAAATATCCTTATGTATTTTAGGGATCCCGAACAGACAAGGAAACCTGGGGTGTAGCGTGGATAGGTAATTGTACTGCTCTTGCTGGAGTCGACCCTCAATAAACATCTCATCAAGGTTGTCTTTAATAATAGAATAAGCCTTATTTATCTCTGATCTTGAACTCAAAACATAGGAATCGTTATCAAACAACTTGAGCATACGGTCGAAGTAATCGACATTATCAAACACAACCACACCCCCTCCCTTGTCAGGTTTACAAATACGTAGGCTATGTGCTTAGTAATTCTTGTTCTTTCTTAACTGAATTAACTTTTTTAGAAACCAACGGAGATTTGGACCTTTGTCTTAAGTCCAATTCGCACATGTTTTCAAAACACTGGATAATAGGGTGCAACGGGGGATTGAACGTACTGGGTAACCTAAATGGATTAATGTTAGAATTATTGGTGTTATAACCTAACATTAAATTAAAATTGAGTTTGCGAGTATACATTTTAATATCCAAAATGTTACCAACCAAATCAGATTTATGCTGGGGTACATAGGTGTGGCCCTTACATAAGAAATCGGCCAAATCTCCTGAAATAGGCACTGAGGGGAAATTATAACTGTGAAAATCGCCAATTTGATTTGTTGTGATAACTGGTTTCATCAGTCCGATGGAGTGGTCCAGATCAAAATCGTCACCTCCAGCGTCGTCATACAGTTCTTGACTGCAGGAGAAATTTGGCTCCCAGAACATGCAGAGTCTATATAGTCCATGTCAGCATTATCAACTACTGTAGTCACCTCACTGGTATACATTGTGGGGGAAATATAACTGCTGACTGGAGTACCCACTAAGGTCTCTGTTTCCTGGGTCTTGGAAAATTCGCCTTGTTCTGGTTGTAATTGTTGTTGTAATACTTGGGAATAGCTCCCAAGTGGTTGGCATCGTGAAAAACCTGTTGTTGACCAGTGGGGAAAGAAGGGCCCCCATAGTTAGACTGTTGCTTCCGGTTCTGCAGTCTCTCACTTCTCCTCACTACAGGTTCAGGTTGAACATCTGTTGCAAACATATCCAAATCTCTAATACTGACAGTGGGTATATTATTATTTGGGTTACTAATAGAACTCCGATTGTTTTCCACTACACCCACTTGTGTAGTATTAGAAGGATGTTGCCAAGATTGTGATGAAGCGGGAAGCGGATAGGCTGTCCCTAATTCATAGGCTCTGCAGTCCCGGTCTAATTTTTTAATTTTGTTGAGTTTTAATTTGTTCAGATACTGGTCAATGCTACTAAAACAACGACTGTATTCGAACTTATATCTATTAAATTCTTCATTAGATTTAATAGTAGAGTCTAATTCTGTAATTTCAGACACCAACTGGTCAACCCAGATGGTATAGTGCTTGATCATCAATTGCAATAGTTCAAAACCTTGTTTGTCAAACAACATTATTAGATCTCGGTGAAATTCAGAGTTCACAACCAACCCCGTCGGGTACTGATAGTGTCTTAACCCTTTCAGTATGACTTTACGTTCAATGCATTCTTTAAAATAAGATATCTCTAATTGTAGTTTCTTAAGTTTGACTAATAGTTTGTCAAACAATTTAAGTTTAAATGAAATATTGTTGCTATTGTTTACCTCTTGTTCGTTAACTGGATTCTGCATCAGCTCCCCACGGCCCAAGTTACCGTCACTCCTAAGCGTGAAGCTTTCACTTAAACAAAGCAAGGTACAGATGGAGATGGTGGGCCTGAGGTGGAGTGAGGTGTTGCTTGTGCAGCACATGTATCTTAATTGACGCAGTCTGTAGGTTTCAAACTTGGTCTTGGTACACCATTACACATTGCAACACATGCCTTTGGAGGACTTTTGATGTTATGCATATGCTACCTGTAGAGAGCCCTGGCTGATGTTTCCTGTGTGACAACTGTCCCGTCTGATTACCCTAACCCATAGGCCATACTTATGCAGAGTTCAGGCGATTGTCGACACATGTACTGCACAGCCAGTACTTGCTAGGCATTCCTGCATCTCCTTCAGTGTTGCGAGATGTTTCTAGGCAGCCTCCATTACCAGTTTGCAACATGTGTAATCTGTCTTGGATGGCCATCTGTTTGTCTTCTACATTAATGTTGTCCCATACTTTCCCGTCACATACATGACTGTCTGCACTGTTTGCCATGGTATATGCAATGGTGAGCTAAGGCTACATGTCACACTCCTGCATGCTACCTTTTGGATATGGGATCCATTCCATGGCTTGTAAGATGTGTGCAAGCCATGGCTGCCTCTGTTGCAAGTGAGTGGGTAAATGTGATGGACATACATCTTGGACAGCAGACCATTTCTTGGTGTGACATAGAGGACCTGTACTTGATGGAAGGTGCATACTCAAAGAGTGAATGTTGTCAGTACCTCAAAAGCTGCTTCCACAATATGTTATTTGGCATGTGTGCACACATATGCTTCCAGTGTTTGTTAAGGTATGTTTTCCCCATATTTGCTGGCCTAACATATGATTCCATATTACACATTCATTGCTCATGTTAGGATCACATTACAGGCTGTAAGGGTTGTGTAATGTGGTATTGTGATATGCAGTTGTGTAGATCTGTAACAGTTGCCATTGTAATAGTGGTATATACACTGTTGTAGCACTGTATAAGGGTGATGTTTCAGACATGTTCCTACTGTAGGCCATTTGTCTCACCATTATGCTCATCTCTGTGCAAACATCTTACAATGACAGGTTGTTAGTTATATTGCAGGACTCTTACATACCCTTCAGATATGCCACCATGGTGACCAATGTGATGCAGTGAAGTTAACAGCAACAATAAGTGAACATGTACAGCATGCATTATGGGTAGGTGTGTTAAATGTGTGCATGGCAAATATCATGGCCATAACATGGCCGGTGTATTGGAAAACCTGAACAAGCAACACCATACTCACCAGCGACAGGCTGCTGCCCCAGAGGTACACCAGAGGGACTTACATAGTTGTGTTAGAGATGTGATGTCAGTAGCCACACCTGTGGCATTGGTACAGGGTGGGAGCAGCATTTCAGTACATCAACAGTGCAAACCCACAATACTACAGATTATGCACATCTATTTATTACTACACTGCAGCAACAGACTATATATATTTTATCTCACATATGCATGATGAAACTTTACAGATGTAGATGGATAAGCAACAGTAGTCTACTGATGTGCCCTGTGGTATTACCTGCATGCTTCTTGTCCACTGAGTGGGTAGCACCCACCTCCACAATGCTATCAGCTGGGTCTTGGTTTTGCTGGTGGGCAGGTGCCCTGAGGCTGGCGAGGAGCTCCACATGTGTCAGGGGGGTCTGGATGGCATACCCCCTCATGGCTAGCTGGTCCCTCCTAACTGCAGCAGCACACTGACAGGCATGGCAGATGAGGTCAGTGCACCAATGTCAGACATGCTCATAACTGTGGTTATGCAGGCCGACATCGTTTACACTGTGGACAAGCTCATTCCACAAGGCAGTCCTCTCAAGCAGATCATGGGCTGTATGACCAAAGAGGGTGTGGTGGTGCTGCACCAGGTACTTGATAATCACATCATTTTCCAGGGGGGGAAAACTGGCAGCTGCTCTCTAGACATGGTGCCTGAAAGACACAAAGTGGAAAAAAGGTCTGAGGACCTCATACTTCAAGGATATAACAGTACAATAATCTGAACACACAACTCAACGGGTGTGTTTACAGCAAACCTACTGTTGGGACATATATCGTATTGTAAGACAAATATTGCAATGTGTTTCTAGTCATGTTCCATGTTGAAACATTATCATTGGTGGCCTGTTAGTAACAATGTCACCTGCATGCCATTGTAAGGGCCACTATGTTTCCATATATGCATGTGTTCTGTTTGCTATGTGACTGCTCCAAATCTGGTGTTTTGTGTTAATGGGGATATCTATGCATGCTGTTAGATGTAGTCCTGGATATTGTGGACTATTACTACCCACATATGTTCTATAACTGCGACACAATAGCATGTTTGGGAAGCCTGTTCCCAGCAGAACCACCTCCCCCACTTCATCTGGCCATGTTACCAATCCACAGCACATCTGGGACCCACCCCGGGACCTCATCATCTGCTGGTCCTGCACTACGTACAGGTGGGACCACCTCAGGGGATGGTTTCTGCCCCCCCCCACTGAGAGCATACACAGACAGGAGCCTGTCACCTGGAGTCAAGTCCAGGGTCTGGTACATAGGGAGCTCAACAGAGTCTTGGGTGGATCTGCTGCACCTCCTTCAGGCCCTCGGTACACAATTACAGGGTCCACATGCTCCTCCTGCTCAGCCCCCAGCTCAGTCACCTTCAGGACCGTGAAGGTGCAGTTGTGACTTGCCCAGAGTAGGGACCTTGGTCCCACTGTTTCCATTTGAGGGCTCATGGGCTTCCACTTTCCAAACACCACCCTCCCATCCAAGGTGTTTACCCACCACGTGTCATATACCACCTTTATGCTGTCTTGTCTGTCTTCCAACCCAACCTACCTACCCAAATATACCTACTATCCTTCCCCAACATATCAATCTCACCTTCAAAAACAAGGGCAATGTGTTCCCAACATGGATTTCACACCAGACATAACTGCCAATATCGCACCCGCTTAGAACTGTATATACATATACATATATATATATATATATATATATATATATATATATATATATATATATATATATGTGTGTAATGTTTTCTCAAACGTATGATGCAGCACAGTCATTCAACAGTACAGAAAATGTATTCATATATATATATATATATATATATATATATATATATATATATATATACACACACACACACACACACACACACACACACACACACACACACGCATATTCATATATGGATTCACTTTAGAAGCTCGAAATACTGAAATATCAAAATGCAGTATTTCAAGCCCATAAAGTGGAATCCTGAGAATAGCGAAATCCCAGAAGCGCAAAATTCAAAACCTCGAATACCTGAGGTTTTGAATTTTGCGGTTCTGAGGTTTTACTGTGGTAATGAATTCAGGTAAGTATGTATGTGTTAAGGGTTTTGGGTAGGAGCTGTGGTGTGTGTTAGTGTGTTTTGTTGCTGTGATGTGTGTGCACGAAGAGAATGTAGCTTGTGTGGTGGTGTTTTGTGTGTGTTTGTATGTACTGCAACCTCAGAGTTAGAATATTTAAGTAGGGGGGTGCAAGGGAGCTTGCCCCCCTGCTTTCATGTAGTAGACAGCTTGTGTTTGTCTGTGGGCAGGATGGTGTGTGTGTGTAGTAGAAGCACAAAATTCAAAATCTCAGGTGTGAGAGATTTTGAATTTCGCAGTTCTGAGTTTTTGCTGTTTTATGGTTTCAGCTTTATAGACTCGATATACTGAATTTTGATGTTTCAGCATTTCAAAGATATAAAGTGAATCTATATATATATATATATGTATGTATGTTTGTATATATGAGGAAATACACGTGTTTGTGTGTCTATATATATATTTTTTGTTTTTTATATATATGCATATATAGGCCACGGTGGTGCAGCGGTTAGCATTGTTGCCTCACAGCTAGAGGGTCTCCCATTCAATTCTTGGCTCGAGCACCTTCTGTGTGAAGTCTGACTGTCCTCCCCATGGTCAAGGCGCATGCATAAATGGGTGTGCCTTCTTTGAAGTTTGGGCATCTGGCTGGCAACTCGGCACCGTAAAAATCCACTGCCAATCATTAGCTGACCGGAGTTCCACTGTGGTGACCCCTAACTGGGAAAAGCTGACTAAAGACTGGTGTCTATATATCTGTATATATATATATATATATATATATATATATATATATATATATATATATATATATATATATATATAGTGCATTCATTCAAACATCAGGTCCACACTCTCTAAATCTCCTTCCTCCACAGATGCACTGTTCTGCCTTGTTACAAAACAGAAGGGTGTTACATGTGGACACAGCCTAACATTAGGTGGGTATATATTGGAACAGATTGCAGATAAGCCTATTACAAACCTATGAAGTTTGTGCATGATACATTTCACATTAACATGACTGTCGTGCAGGTGGTGGGGTCTGAAACTCATGTGTCTATCATAACTTCATTGCTTCTACCGCCAGCTATTTGCCACACTAATATACATGTCTTGAGGTACAAACACATACTATGATGGCTTACATCATGTTATTCATTGCTGATTTGCACAGCTGACAGCCATGTCCCACTGCCCACAGGGCCAGATGCTATGTCCATAGCAGTTAATCAGCAGGTCATCATTACAAGTCTTGATGGCACATATAAATCTTTGCACATCATCTACCCAATTACAGACCAAGTACTACATTCATTTACATGCATATATGTTTCACATACCTGTTGTAGTATTGTCCTCTCTTCTATTTACAGTTTATGTGTCCCTAGTTTTTTATAATTTTGTTTTGGTTTGTAGTCTTCTTCTCTCTCTTGCTCTCTCACTCTCTCTCTCTCCCCTACTACAGGGATTGAGCTGCTCTAAATAGGTTTTAGCATGGATTTTTTAAGTGATGTTCATGATCAGGTGATGTTCACCACTTGCTAATTGCATGCAGCCAGCTTTGTAGTACTTCCAATTACCACTGTCATGGCAACCCACTACTATAAATTACTACATCTAGGGGTTGAGTACAGAGTGTAATTGGAGACTGCTGAACTACATCTGTAATTAATAAGTGTTGATTGATTCTTATCTTCAAGGCACATTTTTTTTTTGTTACTGTTTTACTACTTGAAGGCCTTAGTCTGGGCAGCAACATATGTTATGTTTTCAGATTACTGTATCAAATGTTTTGTTTGAGAGTTGCATTACTCAGTTATTATGTATTTTGGATACCTAACTGCTATATGAAATGGCATATACAACTGAAATAGTACACAAATAAATATTTCTATGTATGCAAACTTGTGTGTGGTGTCATATCCTTTGACTTGTCTGTGGGTATATGTTCAGACTGTTCTGCATATGTTATTGATATCATCCTGACATTGTACAGCTGAGATGGATTACTGTTAACTTGTTGTGGCTATGTTGTGTAGGGTCCTGGGTATGAGACTTGCAAGTGTTGGTTATTGTGTTGCAAGGCAGATCTGTCCAGCTGTGGAAGATGGGATGATATCAATAATTACAAGAGGTACTTATTTTGGGCCCCGTCACCCCTAGTAACAGTGCCTTTGGTCAGATGTTTTGCAGTGAGAGGTTCAGAGTGTGTATCCAAAGTGCAAATGCCATACACACACACACACACACACACACACACACACACACACATATATATATATATATATATATATATATATATATATATATATATATATATATATATGTATATAGACGGTTCCACTTTGTATCATCAAATTATCATTTCATCGAATTTCAAATAGAGACCAAATCGTCGAAAACTCATTTAGTCGAAAACTCATATCATCGAATCTCAAATAATTGAAAACTATAAAGCGACTATAAATAACATCCAAGACACTGTTTACTACATTTATGCAGGGGGGGCAAGGCCCCTTGCACCCCCCCACACCCCCCGTAATTAAATATACCAACTCCAAGGTCGCACTACAGTGGGGTTAGGAAATTACCCTTTTCCCCCACTATAGTGCAACCTTTGAGTTGGTATATTTATTTACAGGGGTGTGGGGGGGTGGAGCCCCCCTCATGGGGGATGCAAGGGGGCTTGCCCTGCATAAATGTAGTAAAAACTTTGTGGAATGTTATTTGTAGTTGCTTTATAGTTTTCAATGATATGAGTTTTCGATTAAATGAGTTTTCGACTATTTGGTCTCGATGATTTGAAATTCGATGAAATGAGTTTTCGACTATTTGGTCTTGATGATTTGAAATTCGATGAAATGATAATTCGATGATATGAGGTGGAACCATATAGATATATATATATATATATATATATATATATATATATATATATATATATATATATATATATATATATATATATATATACACACACACACACACACATATAAATGCATTTATGCATATACATCTACGTATATAAATGCATTTCCTATACTTTAAATGACTGTGCTGGATGATATGTTTTAGAAAACATCAAATTTATTTACATCTGAAATGGCATAGTGGTAAGTCACTTTGTCTATAATTTGCAGGGTCCTTGGTTTGAAACTTTCAAGGGCTGATTATTTTATTGCTGGGCAGAACAGGGGCTGTTGGTGACAGAGTGATTAAGGCACTTTAAAACAGTTGTAAGTGGGATTGCATGGAGCTAAGCGATGCTTACATGAGCTTAGCTTATGACAGCTTAAACCTGCACTAATTTCAAACAAAGAAAAGAAAAAAGGGAGATAGGAAAGTGGTGAAATTGGGGTAAGCAAGGGGACAAACAAGAGGAGAATCAGGTAGGGATGTGCAGGATGGGTGCAGGAAAGGACCATAGCTCTGCATTTCTTTGGCAGCAACAGCTGCTTTCAATGTGGGCAATTTAGAATTTGGAGTCTCGCACCCTACAGGGAGGTGTGTGGGCATCATACAAGATAGATGATTGCTAGGGTTAGATTGTGTGATGGGTACATGTCTCTGAGTGAAATGCAGAGCTATGTATGGGACGTGATTTTTTTGTGGGACAGGTGCCCTTTTTTAAGGTGAGAGTGGGATGTTAAGTAAGGATTATAGTTAAGTGTGGTGAGGGAGATTTGGTAGGAGAGGTTGCATTTGCAGACAGACAAGACAGCAGACAGGGATGGTGTATGACACAAGGTGGGTAAACACCTTGACCGTCAGGGTGATTGGGAATCCGAGGCTCATGAGTCACCCAGATGGTAATAGTGGCACTGATGTCCCCACCCAATGGCATTTACCACTACTCCTTCACAGTCCCGCAGGTGGCTATGCTGGCAGCTGGGCTGGAGGGGCCACTTGTTCCTCTAGGTACGCCAGCCTGCCCTCCACCTGGCCAGGCAGTCATCCAGCTCCATCTGAAGGACACTATGCACCATGCCACAGACCTCATCACTGGTGACAATATCCTCACGGCGCCCACTTGCAGGGGGTGTGAGCCCCATCCCCTGCAGCAGTTCCACCTGTAGGTGGTGCTGGACCAGCAGATGAGGGAGGTATGGGTTGGGTCCCAGACATGCTGGGACCTGGTGCCTCAGCCAGGTGGGGTGGGATATGGCAGTTCCGCCTTCCCATATATGCTATGGTGTGGAAATTAACAATGAATATTGGTTAGTCACACAGCACATTACAACATTAGTCAAAATAACATGCATGGATATTCCCATTTGCCCAACACAGTGCAATTAGAACAGTGCCATAGCAAACAAGAACCCATGCATATATGGAATGGCATTCAGGGCTGCAACAGCATGCCAGTTAGTGGTATGTCAAGCAGGCAATAACATGATTATTCAACAGGGAATATTAGTATGCACACAGTTTAAACAATGATAAACCAAATGGGTAATGGTCCCAACAGTAGAGATTTGTTTAGGAACAGACCCATGTTGGTTTCAGTGTGATGGTTGGATCAGTTGAGTGGTGGGGGAAGGGAACAGATTCAATTGACAACTACTATCAAGTATATGTGTCAGTACACTGCTATTCACTACTCTACATTCTGACCATACGTACACTCTACCTGGGCCATGGGGCTGCTACAGCACACCAACAGCTATAGATATCAACAGAGCATTTGTACCCTTATTTTAATTATACACACCAGACCTGTTTCTATACCAATTTCTTTACCTGTAGACCCTGTGCAGATGAACTGTATGCACATTACATTGCTGTTTCTACACATATTTCAGATTCATATATTAGTTGCAGGCCCTGGAGTGTGGGTTGTGCCTTTCACATACATCTACTGTGACATTCTCTGTGTGCAGGTTTCCTGGTGACTAGGGAAACTATCTGTGTCAGTGTGACACTTGAGGGGCTTGTCTGGGGCAGACTGCAGAGTGTGGATGTCTATCTTGCATCTGGTTGTAGGACTGGGGCTGATCAACACAGCGATTGTACAGCTTTCATAGTTATACACATCATACTAGTATTTCTATTCAGATTTCTTTACCTGTGTGCCCTGTATGGAAAATGTTATGTGTTGCAGTACATTACTTTTTCAATTCAGATTGCACTTTACAACTGTAGAGCCAGACTGGGATGTTAGTGGTAGTCCCTGGATTTGAACCGTGGTGTGTGTGCACAAAATTGAACTCAGGCCTAGTCCTTATCAGACTGAGCTACTGGAGAGGTGTTGTGTGTTGCTTGTGACATTTCTATCTAGTACATATTTTTGTGTACAGTACTTTTATTATGACATGTTGCATTATTTGTTTCCCATTTTCAGTACAAATTATACATACACAACAGACATTGGTGTCACTGTTTGTGAAACATGTGCGCATTAGCTGGATTGCACATTTGACTGTTTTACAACTACATACTACAATTTAGATTCCTGAGTACATAGTGTAGGTTTTAAGTCTGCACCTGTTAACCTTATACATTTTTCAGTACATTCACAGCTACACACAGCTGTAATTAAAAGGTTAACACAAGACACTGCTGGCAGACAAACAAGTAAAAAACATTCTGATGGCAATATGTACTGTTGCGTTTTTCAGTTATTTGACATGACCATTCTAAAGTATGCAGTCAAGCAGTGCTAACTCAGTTCACCTCAGTTAATGCATTCTGCAGGACATACACATTTGTATTTTTCAGGTACAAGTGAGATGACACACACCAGTGTTTGGGATCACCTTTATTAGTTTTGGCATACATATCTGTTTACGACTCAGGAATCCACAATTACTATCCCTGCATGATCTGCACAGGGGAATTCTTTTCATTTCTAACTGTTACAGTGGCACTGATATGGCCCTTTCTTGGCAGGTTCATTCAGCCATGCTCAAACATATTCTAATATTCCTCTCCTGCACATTGTACCTTGTTTGCTACTGACATCTGTATTACACAGCAGCTGGAAATCCTCCATTGTAACACTGGCAGCCTGACACAGGCATTTATTCCTGACTTTTACAGCACAATTATATATACAGGCAGTACTACCATTACTATAATTTTGATTTCTTACTGCTAATAGTAGGGGGTATTCTGTACTCACCCATACTGCCAGTGCAGCTGGACCAGTCACTGGGCATGTTCCTCACCATTCTGGGACTTCACTGCAGCAGCTGTATGGGGAGACATCACACAATCACACCTGCACAGTCACAAGTTGAACTTTTTCCATACTTAGAGATACAAAAGACTGCATACTTACAGACAGGTGGGACATTCTGTGCTCAGGCTTCTTGGATCCACTGATCCAACAGTGTACCCCTCCTCCGCTTCAGGTCATTATGGTGGTAACATACCTA
Organism: Protopterus annectens; assembly: GCF_019279795.1. Taxonomy (NCBI): domain Eukaryota; kingdom Metazoa; phylum Chordata; order Ceratodontiformes; family Protopteridae; genus Protopterus; species Protopterus annectens. Next base: position 149,899,915 of record NC_056749.1, on the reverse strand, counting down.
CTCAGCAATTCTGGGTATGCCAGTGGCACTGGTGAGATCACGTGCAAGCTGGTTCCAGGCCTCTGCTTTGTACTGCAAGCGCTAGTACTGGCCCTGTAACAGCCTGCCATCATGATTTTATACTAGGAGCCCAACCATGACCCTGGACTCCTCTATGCCCCAACATTGCACTCGGAAGCGAACACCTTCACTGACACCAGACATTTTGGTCCTGCTGTGAGCAATCCCAAATGGTTATGGCTGTATTCCTGCCTGTGCATTTTAAATAGGGCAGTTTTCCCGCACTTTTTCTTGATTGACTGGTTTTAATATGCTGAACTATGCTTAGCTCCGTGCAAATCTGCATAGCAATGCTTAAACCAGGTAAGCACAGCTGAAAGCTGGTAAGCAATGCTTATACTAGTAAAGCATTGTTTAAATCTATTTTTTGCATTAAATTTATAAAATTATTTTTACATATTCCCACCCTTACTGTGCTATATGTGAGCCATATGATTGACATCTATGATTCAAATTCCTTAAAAGTTTAACAATTTGGCAGAAAGGGGATTTAAACCGAACATGTTCTACATGCTAAACCATGGCAGTACCACTATGCTACAGCAGCTTGATGATGCTTTTTATCACAGTAACAGTTCTCTACCATTTTCAGGATTTCAGCCAGGCTAAGCATAGCAGTGTGCCGCGCAAACAAGCTGCGCACCACTTAAATTTTGGATTTATTTGATGAAAAAAAAATACATTTCTTTTTAAATTTTATTGTTTTCCTCTTGCCCTACTGCTTCCATGCATGTAGGACAAGAGTGCATACATTTGGGGATGTGAACTTAAAGGCTGCTGCCTTCTAGGTGTTTGTGTTTTTTTTTCAGTGTCTGCGGACACTGAAATATTGGCTACTTACATTTCAGTGTCTGCAGACACTCATTTACTATATAATATTAGAGCCAGGCTCTAATTTTATATAACTTGACACTCATCTGTATCACAAAGTACTGTACGGCACTTTCTGAGCAAAGCGGGAGTGTTACATGTGCAGGTACTGCTGACACCTGCCCCTTGTGCTCGCTCCTAGTTTGTGTCCATTTAGATTAAATAGCAGTGTGCCTTCATGCATATGCAAGATGACCTGCTATTCTAAATGGACATGAACCACTCCGTGCAAGAATAGTCTTATTCTTGCACGGAGCTTCATGAATCCTGGGGTGAGTAAAAAACCCTGTTAAAAGTAATGCCTAAAACCACAAGAAAACAGAATGTATGCACAGTGGGAAGAGCAACTGATAGTTGGAGCAGGGACATTGCAGTGCTTATAAACACTGAGCCTCCATAACTAGAAACTTACACATTATGAACTGTCAGTTATGAAATAAAATGCAATTGACTGAATTGAACTTTGAGCTATTTAATCCACTCTGTTATAAAATGATTTTTTTCTGGATAATGAATGTTTACATTTTAAATAATGAATATCATAAATTTAGTGCACTTTATTTGCAGTCAGTATGTCACCTACCTCCAGTTTGTTGCTTTACTACACAGCTGAATGGCAGTGGGAGAAATGCTAGCCATGAATTTATGCCATATTAGTTGCATTCCATTACTATTTCACAGCCTGTACCATCAGCACTGTGAGAAATGTATTCATTTTTTTGGTTACTACCAAAGAAGTCTATACTTTCCAGCAATGAAGAAACTTGTAAACTTGTTAGTAGATTGTAAACATACAATGGGCTAACAGATAGTCTATATACAACATAAAATAACAATGTTGGGAAACATATTAACCATCAAAAGTCTCAGTCTGAAGTAGACCAACTTAGTTTATTGTGAGAATGTAAAATCATTAAAAGGCAAAGAACACACAGTCAAATCCTTACTGGTAAAAGAGACAGTAAAGGGTAGAATAAGTTGCACATTCCAGTCAGTACCATTTGAGTTTTTTGTTGTTTCACCCTTGGCCTCATGCCTAAGAAAAAAGAGAGGGAGAATTCTGACTTATAACATCTTCTCTTACCCTGAAGCAGTAGTGTACCAAGGGTGGGGTGAATGGTGAATTGGCTATCCAATTTGCAATCCAGCAGACAATACAGTACTTTACATTAAGTTGTCTAATTTTCAATAATACAAGCATGACAGAGTCAAGAGCATTAGCAAAGTCAAGCTAATCAATGTGAAAGGAGGAATGACTACTCACAGAGTCTGTAACCTTTTTAAAGAAGCCTAAAGTGTCAGATGGCAGGATATGTCATTGACAACTCCAAAGCAGTTGGGGTCTAGATAAGTTAAGTAGCCTTTATTTGAATAAATGAATTCTGCTATGATGTATTAAATGGATATGCATATAAGGTTGATGGAGCTGATAGGCTTATAATTATCTTGGCCTGTAAAGGGGCTGCCTTTCTGTAGGGGAATCACAGTGGTTGCTCTCCAGCTATCAGAGACAAAACTTGGCAAAACAGTTTCAAAAGAGTAGAATAGTTATTACAGCTTGAAAATGCTGGAAAGCAGAGAGAAAGTTTGAGTAGATGAACATGAGAGAAGGAATCAGTCTGGGGAGGTGGGGAGGTATTGTAAGCAAGTAAACTTAGGAGGTATGAAGAACTGATCTGAATTTTAAAGTTTCTGTCATACTAAAAAAAAAAAAAAAACATCAGAAATGGAGAATTCTAAGCAGCAAATATGTACTGAAAACTAGAAATAAACTAATGAGAACTACCTTATGATAGGGAGGAAAAACAATATTCAGTTAGAGTTCTAAACTCATGTCATTTAGTACAATACAGAAAAATCAAATGAGTCAAGAATCTAGACAGTTATAAGTAAAGAAAAAAAATGAAAACAAAATGGTGGGAAGGACAGTATAAAGTCGGAGGGGACAGTATAATTGTTAAGCTGCTTACCACAGAGACACAAGGTACAGGGTCTGATTCTCACCTTTGAGGGGAAATTGGCTAGTCTTAAAATAGCCCTCAAGGGAAACTAGTCTATCACTAACCTATAAAATGTGTTTAAAGATACATTTTTTCCATAGGAAAAAACAACATAGACAAAAACAAACATTGAAAGGGTAGTGCTCTTTCAGCATATGACAAATGGAAGGCAACACATAGAATACAAAAAGGTAGTATATGCTAGGTTACAAAGTAACACTGACAAAATCCTAATGGTATTCCCGTTGAGCCAAAATACTCCCAAGCTAAGCAAAATGAAGACAGTCCTCTACATCAGATAAATAATGGAAGGGACTAAAGAATTAGAGGAGATGACAACTAACACAAAGCACTACTGAGGTGAAGCATCAGGAAGGAGGAAAAATAATTTCTTGATTTCACTTATTGTGCTCTGTTTAAGAGGTAGCTATGGAACCACTACAGTGAAGAGTTTGTGAGCTCTAAGGATGAGAGCTTATATAAGAGTTTTTGGTTGATGACAGCACTGAAAGCTTTTCATTAGTCTAAGAAGGTAGCAGAGACCAGGATTCTGGCATGTCTATAGGTGTTGACAGTATTACCAACATTCAGCCAAACAGTAGCAATGCTGCAATAATGGCGTAATTTGTGTTGGGTTGAAAATGGACGCTGGTTGTCTATTAGTTCAGAAGTTGCATATGACTAGAATCTTCTAATATTTTGCCAGAGGAGATAAAATGGCAATTGGCCTATAGTTTGAAAGATCTGTATTGATTCTGCCCTTATGCAATAGAATAATAAATGCTTTTATTTTTTCCATAGTGAGAGGACTATGTTTTCGGAACTGGATCGATTCATCAGATTTGATACTGGATATGCAATAGCCTGAACTGCTATTTTAAAATATCTACCAGATAGATTGTCATGATTTTTGAAGTATTTTTGATGGTATCCCTAGGAACTGGCTGAAAGGAGAAATGCTGGAAGATTATTTGATTGAAAATGATGTCATGACGTTGATTAGTCACTTGATTGGTTAATCACTTCATTATCTGTATAAAGTATGTATTGGAGTGGTTGGTTATTGTATTATTTTATTTCTGTGTGTCTTTAGTGTCGGCTGTGTCTTATACTGATTTCAACAATTTATTGATTGACTCCAAGAACAGGTTTGGATTATTAGTGTATGCCTTTTGATTGGTTTAGTAATAAGCTTCCATTTCTTTGTTGATAAGATGTTTTGTTAGGTTTCTTAGTTGTGAAGTGGGAACTGTATTCTGTTTTGTGCAGACATTGAGGCATTGACTGGAGAAACTAGTAAAACTTTGAAGGCAAGAGTCTTAAGTGAACTAAGTTGGTTACAACTATTCAAAGATAAAGTAATGCATTGACCTACTTTGATCCACCATAGAGTTAATGGTCTGCTTCAGAGACCTGTACCATCCTAGGATGCTTGAAACTAGTGTGAGGTCAATAGGAGCATAGTGTAATAGTTATAACCATTTGGAAGACAAAAAAATGTCCTAATGTAAGGTACGACTACAAAACCATCTCCTCTGAAGTAAAATTAAAAGCCAGAATGGCAGCTAACCATTAAATGTTCAGCAACTACTTTATGGCTAACTTCCTAAGATTACGTGATAACTTGGAAACATTTCAATCCTCCCTAAACCCTGAAAACACTGATGCCTACATGGAACTGTTCACAGAAACCCTATACAAGTATGTTAATACTGCATAGAGGCAGTTGTGCCCACTAAGAGCAAGTACAGAATTAACGAGCAAAAAAAAAAAAAAAAAGTAAATAAACTACTCTGGCCGAATAGAACATCAATAGGTTAGGCTTTATAACACAAGGAAAAAAATAGGAGGTGTAGTAGCCAGCAGGATAAAAGCACTCTCAAACTAAACAAACAACTCGGAGTACAAATAATGTCTACTAAAGCCAAAGTCAAGGTTAATTTTGCCTTCCTGGCCAAGGATTACCACAAGGCATTCTTTAGCTAAGTCTAAAACCTCAAAGGTAATACAAGCTCACTGTTAATGGAGCAACCTATACTGAGCAGGAAGATACAGAAAACCTACAGACAGACAAGTTCAGCTCTAACTTTACCCCTCCTCCTCACCGCAGCTCAGGAAATACTATCAAATACCATCATGTGTCCGGTGGTGGTGCTGCGGTAGCGTTGTTGCCTCACAGTAAGATGCTGTCCTGTTCGATTCTCAGCTAGAGCATCTTCTGTGTAGAGACATGCGTGAATGGGCGTACCTTCGTTGAAGGTTGTGCATCAGAGCTGGCAACTCGGCACTTAAAAATCGACTGCCAATCATTAGCGGACCGGAGTTCTGCTGTGGCGACCCCTAACCGGGAAAAGCTGAAAGACACAACAACAACCATCATGTGTCCCTGTACTATCGCAGCAGGTCCTCAAAGCTCTCTCTCAGATCAAGAAACTGCATCGATGGACACTGACAATGTCCCAGATTCCTTCTAAATAGCACAAAACATGACCTATCAAGCCCTGTGGAATCATTATTTAACTGTAGCCTCCAAACTGGTGTCATGCCTCATGAATGAAGAATAGCAGACATCATCCCTTTGCCAAAGGTGGGCCATCTACAGACCCTGGGATCTATAGACCCATAAGTCTCACTAGTATGATATGCAAAGCCATGGAAAGAGTTATCATAGAAATGATCAATAATTACAGAGGAAATCTCTAGAAATTGGACTCAACCCATTCTGTTTTTTTTTAAGGGTAGGTAATGATTATTCAGACTGATGGACTTCTTTGAGAAGGTTAACAATGGAATAGATGAGAGCAAAATGGTTCACACTGTCTACATTGACCTGGCCAAGACATTTGACAAAATCCCCATTTGGCCATTGTTGAGAAACATAAGAGTTTAAACAGCAATAAAGGATGAATAAATTATAAAATCACGAGGAAGCACCCAAGGGAAGAAGAAAACCTCTTTATTTAATACAGGTTGAGTGCTTTCATCCCAACAGTGATACTCTGGGACTACATCAGAACTGACAAACATAGTAAAACCCCACATTAATATATCTCAAAGACAATAAAATGATGAGCTGATAAGACAATTAAACAATAATTAAAAATGGTTAAACTTTTTAACCTTCTATATGCCTAAGCTTTAACAAGCAGTTTTTTGTTGTTGTCAACAAGCAGTTTATGCTCATATAATCATTCAAACCTGGATAAATAAAAGCATTAGGAAGTAATTCCCACTTTAACTCTTACATCTCTAAGTGCTCAGGTAAAATCTTACCCTGTTTATCTGGAATAACCTGCTGTATAACAGAAAAAACAAAGCTGTGGTCTGTAAATCGTCCCAAATGTTTGCACAGGGCATTGGTACGTTTACCTTTTTTAATATCTGACAAATGTTCATGCATCCTTTCACGTAGGCATCTAGATGTCTTGCCTATATAAAAGGCAGGACATTGTAAACACCTGACCAAATAAAGTATGTTTTCAGACTGACAATTAAAATGCTCTTGTGCATGAAACTTCTGATGTCCTAATTTGCACTTTTCCCCTGTAGGAATAATGAATGGACATTGTTTACACATCCCGCATTTGAAGTTACCTAATGGTTTATTTTTAGGAAGTCTGTTATTTGCCCTGCTGTTTTCTAGCATATTTTTAAAGGATATGTCTTTTTTAAAGACTACAATAGGCTTGTCACCCAATGTCTCCTTAATTGTCTGATCAAGGGCAAAAAATCCCAATTTCTGTTAAACAATTGCCAAAGTATGTTTATTAAGCACTGTAATAAATGTCTCCCTTTCTCCTTCTTTTTCTCATTAACATTCGTAGTTGTGTTATGAAGGTTTTCACCATTGATATAATTGTTTGTGACAATTTGTTGGTCTAAAATGGGCTTGACAAAACAATTTTGCCTTTTAAAGACAACCTCATGGCGAACTTTGAGAGGGCATGTGAACTGGATTTTAGACAGTTAGTTATGGCATTAAATATACTGATCCCAAGGATATTGCCAATATCCTGGCAGATCGAGTCAGTGCCAAATTCACTCCCTCTCACCCCCTAAATGACCCATCTCAATACTGGAAGATTGCTAAATTCTGGTAATAACGACCACACAGGTAAAAAAACGCACTCTCCAAAGCTAAGAATACAGCATCCATGGGACGAGATGACATCCCAGTCTGTGCACTACATGAACTACAAAATGAACTGGCACCTCACCTAAGTGTCATGTTTAATCATACCCTCACCTCAATGTCCGTGCACACTGAGTGGCGCACAGCTACAGTTGTCCCACTCCACAAGGGGGACCCACCTTGGATCCCGGGAACTACCTCCCCATCAGTCTGACAAGCCTGATCTGCAAGGCCATGGAACTTATAAACAAAGACATTGTCAACCTTAAAACACTGGACCCCACCCAGTTTGGGTTTGTGAAGGGCTGATCTTGTCTGCTGAACCTGATTGACTTCTAAGAATCAATCTCCAGAGCCATGGATGAGGGTAAGACAGTCCACACTGCCCATCTAGACCTCGCCAAGGCCTTTGACACCATCCCCCACTCTGGAATAATAGATAAACTTACTAAGCTGGGCATTAATCCCTACATCACTCGATGGGATGCCAACTGGCTTACTGACAGACCACAATCTGTAAAAGTAGCTGACTCCAAATCCAGCTCCAGACAAGTGGAGTACCTCAGGGTTCAGTCCTGGGACCTCTCTTGTTTGGCATCTACTTCTCTGAAGTACAGGCCAACACTAAGGGACTCTGCCTAACAAAGTTCGCAGATGACTGCAAACTGGGAGCCATTACTGAATCCCCAAATGATGTGGATACTCTACAAAAGGGCCTTACAGAAACAGATGCTTGGTGCCAGAGCCATGGGCTCAAGTGCAATGCCAAGAAATGTATAGTTATCCCCTTTGGGAAAAAACATGTACCCATGAATTACCACATAGGTGGCAGTACACTAAACACAAAGTGTGATAAGAGACTTAGGGACACAGGTGGACAGTGGTCTCACCTTCAATAACCACATTGCTACAACAGTCAGGAAATCCTTCTATGTGGCACACCTCATCACTAAGGGCTTTTTATCAAGAAAAAAGGAGGTCATTGTCCCACTGTACTCATCCCTCATTAGACCCATTATAGAATACAATGCCCCATTTGGTATGTACCTCTTAAGACATCTGCAACAACTGGAAAGGCAGCAGAAATACCTCACTAAAAGAATCACAGGCCTAAAGCAGATGCCCTATGCTGGTCGCCTTAAAAAACTCCAGCTATATCCTGTCGCATATCATCTACTCTGAGGCGATCTCTGCTTAACATACAAGGCCATGTCAAACCCAGAGCTGTTGGACATGCTACACTTAAAGAAATTCAAATCCCTCAGAGCCACATGCTCCAGGGATCTAAACCTTGTCACCACAATAAAAAAAAAACATGCTGGAGGGATAGGTTCCTGACCCAGAGACTCCCCAGACTCTGGAATAGACTGCCCATACATGTCAAGCAGAGTGCCTCTTTGGCCCTCTTCAAAAAGAACCTTGATGATTGGATGGGAGAAAGGAAATTCACCCCGGGGATCACGTCAGTCACCCTGCTAGACAGGGGTCCAGGAAAGTAAATAGTGTGGGAAGAAATAGCCAGGGAATTGTTATGGCTAGGCTTATAAGCCCTAGGGCCAATAGCCTAGTATAAACCTATGAGCCTATAAACCTAATTAAAGATAATTCAAGGTGTGCATCTGATAATTTAACTGAAGATGAAAAAGTTTTGCTGGGGGACATCACTGATATCAAAAACAGCTGGGTAATGAAATCAGATAATTGTAATAGTAGAGAAAATGGATTATTATAATAGGATGAATACAGTCCTTATGGATGGGACATATGCTGAAGTTTCTATCAACAAAATTAATATTGCATATTTAAAAATTGATAATTTGCTTAATTATATGCTATATCAAGGTCAGATTAATATGGAGGAATTTGATTATATGAAAAATGACTATCCAGTTATTGCAAGTATCTCTGGGATTCCAAAAATCCACAAAGATTTACGTCAACCTCCTTTTAGGCCTATCGTTGATGGGTAATGATCCAAAACTATTTTTATGGCCAAATTAGTTGACTTACATCTTAAGGAAGGACTTAAAATTTAATTATATATGTAAGGACTTTTGGGATTTTCTATCCCATTTAAATTACTAACACTATGTTTTTTGTTACCATTGACGTTAAAATTTTATTTTCAGTTATACCACATGATGTGGGCTTAGAATGACCTGAAATGCAGTTATTTAAAATTAACAAATATGGGCAGTACTGTACCAACCTCCTCATTACCCTAATGGAGGTTATTTTGTTTAACAACTTTATATTTTTTGAGGGTCAATATTTCAGACAGGTAGTTGGTGGTGCTATGGGGGCAGCTTGTGCGCCTACCTATGCCAATTATTTCATGTCATATTGGGAGTCTGAATTTATTTTTAAAAGCAGATTTATGACGTTCATTAGATATTACACTAGATACCTGGATGATTTGTTTTTGGTGTGGACTGGATTAGAGAAAATGTTAGAAAAATGTTTACGTTATATTAACAGTACTACTGGATTTTTACAGTTCACCCATGTATGTAGTAATGAACAGATTGTTTTATCTTGATGTGGAAATTTTTATTGAGACCCAGGAGCAGAAACTAGGTTCTAGGATTTTTAGAAAACTTACATTTTCCATCTCTTACCTGGAATATACTAGTTGTCACCCAGTTTATCAAAAGAGATTTGTAGTTAAAGGCCAACTAGTGAGAATGGCCACGATAGTCTCCCACGAAGCTGACTTTTTAACTGAAATAGATTATATGTTGGACATGTTTAAGAAAAGAAGTTACCCTAATACTCTTTTAGATAAAGTCTGCCATGAGGTTGTTTTTAAAAGGCAAAATGTTTTTTCAAGCCCATTTTAGACCAACAAATTGTCACAAATAATTATATCATCAATGGTGAAAACCTTCATAACATAACTATGTTTGTTAATGAGAAAAAAAAATGAGAAAGGGAGACATTCATGTATTACAGTGCTTAATAAACATACTTTGGCAATTGTTAATGTGTTAAAAACTGGGATTTTTTGCCCTTGATCAGACAGTTAAGGAGACATTGGGTGACAGGCCTATTACAGTCTTTAAAAAAGACATGTCCTTTAAAAATATGCTAGAAAACAGCAGGGCAAATAACAGACTTCCTAATAATACACCATTATGTAACTTCAAATGTGGGATATGTAAACAATGTCCATTCATTATTCTTACAAGGGAAAAGTTCAAATTAGAGCATCTGAAATTTCATGCACAAGGGCATTTTTTCATTCTAAAAATGTGGTTTATTTGGCTAAGTGTTTACAATGTCACATATTTTATATAGGAAAGACATCTAGATGCCTATGTGAAAGGATTTATGAACATTTGTCAGATATTAAAAAAGGTAAACTGACCAATGCCCTGTGTAAACATTTGGGAGAATTTACAGACCACAGCTTTGCTTTTTTCTGTTATACAGTTTATTGCAGATGTACAGGGTAAGATTTTACCTGAGCACTTAGAGTTATGCAAGTTAAAGTGGCAATTACATCATAATGCTTTTATTTATCCAAGTTTGAATGATCATGTGAGCATAAAATGTTTGTTAAACCTTAGGCATATAGAAGGTTAAAAAGTTCGACCATTTTTTAACTTTTGTTTAATTGGGGTATTATCAGCTCATTAGTCTGTTGTCTTTGAGATATATTAATGTGGGGTTTTACTATGTTTGTCAGTTCTGAAGAAGTCCCAGAGTATCACTGTCGGGACGAAAGTGCTCAACTTGTATTAAATAAAGTTGTCTTCTTCCCTTGGCTGGTTCCTCGTGATTTTATATTTTAAACTTAAGAGTTTAGGTATAAAACCTTATGATATCCAGTGAATATCAAGCTGGATCACAGACAGGACCCAGGAAGGACAAATTGGGGAGACCACCTTTACAAGGGGGACAGTCACAAGTGGAGTCCATCAGGGGTCTGTCCTGGGATAGCTCCTTTTTGATATTTACTCCCTGAAGTTAAGGAAAACATCAAGGGCCTCTGGCTGACTAAATTTGCAGATAATTGCTAATTAGGAGCAATCATCAACATAGAAGTCAGGGATCTGGGTATACATGTAGGCATTAATCTGACATTTGACCAACATGTGTCTAGAGTAGTGAGCAAATCATTGTACATTGTGCAACTTATAAACAATAGGTTTATAACTGATGTCTTGAGTTTGTCAACAATGCCTGAGTAGAGTATGAAATCTACATCTGAGGAGCTCATTGTACCACTGCATTTGGCATTCATCAGGCATCTTTGAGTACAATGCCCCCTTTGGTATGCATCGAACCAGGTTCATCCAACAACTGGAATGCCCTCAGAGGTTCCTCACTGAAAATACAGGGTGTAAGTCACATGTCCTGTGCTGACCATGTCAAATATCTGTATTCTGTGACCTACTAGCTGTTGATGGTAGGTCTATGCCTGGCATACAAGGCATTGTCAGACCCCAACCTGATGGACCTTGTGCATACTTACAAAACAAACAGCACCAGAATTACCCATTTTGAAGACTTAAACCTTGCCTGTGATGTAAGTAGTACTTGTTGAAGACACAGAAATGCATCCCAGAGAACTACTCCATCTCTGGAATATGTTCCCCATTCATGTGAAGCAGAGTTCTTCCCTAACCCAATTCAAGTGTAACTTAGACAACTAATTGAGGACATGAAATTTATCCCTGGTTTGGAACCTATGTCTCTAATGGATAAAGGCAGTTTGTAAATGGTTCATCTCCTACGCTCCTGTTTGTAAACATTTCATCTCCCAAACTCCTGCTTACAATTTTCAAACGTACTAGAATTTATCATAAAATTAAGATACATGGCTAGCTTTAAATAGGCTCCAGTGGTCCTTAGCCTAGTATACATCTATATACATATGAACAGTAATCCAACAAGTAATTAATTAATTAATTAAAGTTGTGCAGAGCAAATCTACAGCACTGTAAGAGCTCATTGCAAGTAAATAAATAATGTTTGTAGCAATGTTATACAGAGTTCATTTGAAATAGACTGACAGTGTTTAAGTTGTACTTGTTTCTTTAAGAAGTAGATTCATGACTGTGTTAGAGCAGGTTTGTTTAAATAAAATATATAGACTGTGCTGAAAAAGTCAAACCAGAATCCATTTGCAGTTTGTGGAAATGGACACTATCCAGAGTGGGAAAGACAATCAGATGCTGTGAATGAAAACCTTATAGAAGAAGGTGGCAAGTTTCCTCGACAGTGGAATCAACAGAGAGAAAGAGAAAACAATGCAGACCATTTCCCAGCAGTGTAAGACTAAGATAAAGATACTTGCTGTACATTTATATAAATCTCAAGAGTTTGTTAAACCTGCATCTATAGCATGTTTTCACATATGTATACAAGTGAAGGGTGAATGTGCTGACAAGTTTATAAGGTGATGACTATATGAACTGACTCAGAATTGTGGGTTTACTGGCATGAAACAGAACTGTAAATCTCTTTACAATGTGTTAGCCTTGTAAAGAGAGCCCAGCAACATCTCCAGTTCCTCCAGAGACCACACAGAGCAAACCTCCCCTCCCACATCCTTACGACTTTCTACATCGAAAGCATGCTGACTAACAACATCAGAGTCTGGTGTGGAAACTGGTCATATGCAGATTGCATGGCATTAGAGAAGGTTGTATATCAGGCCAGGAAAATCATAGGATCAAACCCCCCAAGACTTGCAGGACCTCTACTCTTGCTAATACTATGGTGAGGTTGTGAAACTGATAAGGGACAAGTATCATCCCCACACATGGACTGTTCCACCTCCTGTCTTCAGGGAAACAATACAGAAGCAACAGGTGTAGAACATCAGATTCAGAAATAGTTTCTTTCTACAAGTGATCAGACTGTTGAACAACTAAACCTAACAATGTCAACACTCCCTCAGTTTGTGAGAAGACCATAAGTGCAATATGATTGTCTTTACTGTCATAAAATTAAATTATTCTATTTATCTAAATTATTACTTACACAAGTATGGGAGCTGTGAATTATGCTATTGTATCTTAAAAATGGTGGTGGGTAAGTTATTTGTGTGTGTATTTATATCTGTACGGTCCAGAATTTCTTCCATTATATGCTTCCTTCACTCTCTTGTGAAAACTGTTTTCAATGCACATGAGCCTGAAATAACAACATTTTATCCAGTGATACTTTGCATTTGTTGACCTGAATAACAATAAAGTTTACTTTGACTTTTGACTAAATGGGCTGGCTGATGTAGTTGCAACTACAATTTAATCTAACTTTTGAGAAAGCAATACAAGTTGCTAGAGGGGCAATGTTTTTAAAAATGCAGAATGTTTTTTTTTTTAAAAAGATATTTAAAAAAATAACAATATTACTGGGTTCATTTATTAGCATCCAGTCAAGGACAGAGGCCTTGGTGGTGGATTTTTTGTATTTGCTTAGGGTGTCTATAAGTTGAAAGAAACTATATAAATTAATACTAGTACTGGTATTGGAAGATACAATTTTATTCCAGTCTATACTTAGGTCCTGATGATGACGGTTTCAGTCTGATAAGGGTTGAGTTTGAGTGCAGAGATGAGCATCTCTGCATTGTTGAATGGAGGAGGTTTGTGCTAATAGAGTGACAGGTGAAGGTTGTTAGAGTATATGATGACAACACCTCTGGCTCTTTTTGATTTATGGTCATTTCTAAGCACACTATATCCTGTTGGGAGGATTTCAGTATCTCTGATGCTGGGTTTTAGCCAGGTTTCTTTGGCTACAGGGATTTCTGGATTATGATATTGTATGAATACATGTAGTTCAGTTATTTTATTGGAGATGCTTCTAAGGTGGATATTGATAAATTGTTGTGCTGAATCAGCATGGTTTGATGATGAAGGTGTTGTATTAATATTTAAAGGAGTGGTGGTTGGAATAGTTGAGGGCGAGTTAGGATGTATGCCTCCAAATAATTGCAGTGTGGATGGGCTAACTGGGGATGGAAGCAGACACATATTCCTTGTTTTGATTTTTATATACACTCTGTAACTACGATGATTATGTTTTAAATATTTTTGTTTGAAGTAGTTAATGGTATTATATTAAATATATTATGGGCTATTGGCTTAGTAGCTGGGTATTGTTAATAAATGGGGGGATGCACAAATTTCTATTAGATAAATAATTTCTCGAGAAGAGTATGGTGCTTTGTTAGATGGGCTAAAATAAGGGGAGCTTGAAAAGTGAGTGACAAGAAGTAAGAAGCCATGAAACGATAGATAAGAGAAGGTTAAACAAGTGTTGCAAGCTGTTATCCATGTGTGTAATGGATAGTCAAATCACTGGACTAAAAACAAACAGTTCATGTGTAAACACTGCACACAAAGAGCTCAGTTATCAGAGTATATTGGCATGTTGCTGTATCAAGATGTTATCATAATATCCTTATCTCAACAAGGAAAGGTGCTACCGAGGTCTCACCAAATGGAGAACAGGAGGCAAAATGTCAGTGTGTTGGTCAAGTATCAACCAAGAGATTATCAGTCTTCTGTACTGTGTATAAAGCATTACAGTGAGAAGAGAAACTCATGCCAACATCATTACCACAAGGTCCATGGCAACACATAGCTGCTGACCTGTGTGAGTTTGAAGGCAAAGACTGGCTATTTGTAGACTATTACTCTTGTGACATACAAATAATCCATGTACTAACCACAACTAACCAAACAACAGCTGCTGAATTCAAGGCTAACTTCTCATGGTATACAGGACAGTGGTATACCATTTATGCTAGAGGATTTCAGCAGGTTGCTGCTGACAACAGTTTTTATCAGGCTACATCAAGTCCTCACTATCCACAACGAATGGTGAAGCTGAGAGCAGTATATACCACCAAAAAGACACTAAAACAGACTGATCCTCATAGAGCTGTCATGCCATACCAAGCTAAAAGCCTTCAGTAACACTCGAGTCTGCCCTTCTCAGTTAATGCTTGAACGGTAAATCTGAACTGACATGTCAATGACAGAGTTAAAGCTTGAGCCAAAAGTTATTCTGTACTATACAGTCAAACATAATGAGCAAATAGTCAAAGATTCATACAAAAGGCTTTACAACCAGCTTCATTCTCTACACCCACTGCATGTCCTACAACCTGGTCAAGCTGTCCACTTAAAGTTAGAGGGAGAGAATAAGTAGTACACACCAGCTGTAACAGTGTAGAAAATCACTGAACTACAGTTTTCTTACGTATCACAAATTGAAGACACCACCTAGTTTGAAGAAAAAGATGATGTTTAGCTTTTTTCTGATGAGCGTCAACCTGAATGCAGTGTACTAGAAAACCAGTGGAACTACTCTGAGACAAAAATAACCAGAGTGAGACACACAGATGTCCCACTCACCAAGTTAGATAAGGAGAAAATCATGGTCACCTACGTGTCCAGTGCCAGAATTTGTTAGATCACACATGAACGCAGGTCTCTTGGCAGCAAATACCATTACGACTCTTTCATAGCTCACATTGGAGTGAACAACTTGAGATGTACCTCCCTGTACTATATGAAGAGAGACTTGATTGAGCTCTCTGAGTATGTATCCCAGGGAGGTATGTCCCTAGCCTTAAGCAGTATATTACCCTCAGTTAGAATGATGATACAGTATAAACAAAAAATAATGATCAATTTTAATAATTGGCTACGTTTTTGGTGTCATTCAAAGGGGATCCAGTTTCTGTCAGTTAGGGATGACATGGTTGATAAACCTTGCTGCTTTGCAAGAGAAGGTTTGCACCTGGCACCTCTAGGCTTTCAGTTGCTGGCAAAGGTTCTAGCCTTCCCCATAGTGCCTTTTTTTAGGCAAGGTCTCAAAAACAAAATTGCTGACGTGAAAATTGCCAATCATAACAAAATAAGGGTTATGCTGCTAAATGCTAGGAGCTTAAATTAAAAACTGTACACCCTGGAAGCACTTCTATTACTAGATGATGTAGATGTCTGTGCAGTCACAGAAACCTGGTTCAAGGCTTCAGAGAGTATTCCCAGCCTTGCAAGGCTACAATGGCTTCCATACCTTCAGACAGCAAGACAAATGTGTGAGAACCAAAGGACGCAGTTTTTCTCTCTATGTTATAGAAAAAATTCACCTCCCTACTAGTTAGACTGGACAACTCCATGGAGTTACTGCAAGTTCAGATTACTGTAGGTAAAACCCCCATTCAAGTTATAGCTAGTTATAGATCCACCTCCATGAATCATAATGTGCACAAGGCATACTTGACCAAACAAGAGTCAATCCAAATATTGCCGAACACTCTGGTCATCGGGGATTTCAATTATCCTACTATCAAATGGGAAACTCACTCTAGACGTAACTCACTTGTGCAAAAGTTCCTTAACTTCGTTACTCAAATGCCATGGAAAAAAAACTGTTCAAACCCCAACAAGGGGAAGAAACATACTAGATCTGGTCCTCACTAATATGGAAAACAGATGCATCACCACAACTGTCAGATCCTCATTAGTTAAATCTGAGCACAAATCAGTCACCTTTGAACTGGCACTAACACCAGAACTCGCAAAGGGAGAATTCAAACTATCCAAGCCCCACTCCCAGCTGGAAATGGTAACTACATAGAAACTTACACTGAAGCCCTGTGGAATCACTTGTTTAAATGTATAGACTCGGCAGTTCCACAGAGAATCAAAGCCAGAGCCCCAAGTAAAAACAAGCCACCCTGGTGGATATCCAGCATCAGCAAACTTTACAGCAAATGCAAAAAAAAAAAACTATCTAAGAAAACTAAGGTGAGGCCTCAACAATGCAAAAGCACCCTCCTCAGCATCAACAGGCAAATAAAACAACATGTCAATCCTCTAAGGATGACATTGAAAAAAACCTAGCAAACATATCCAGGGATAACCAAAAGGCCTGTTACAACAACATACATAGCCTAAAAGGTAGAACCCAAGCATGTGTCAAACTAGTGTCTAACAGTATCACACCCACTGATCCCACAGAGATTGCAAACCTGCTAGTAGACAGATTGGACACAAATTTCACACCCCTATCCCCTCCAAACTTATCACAAATATTGTCCTCAACAGCACCCTCCCACCCTACATATCCAAAGAGAAGTTCATTAAAGTCTTGTCTAAGGCATTAAACACAGCCTCTATGAGACTATACAGCATCCCAGACTATGTTATAAACAAACTAAAACAAGAACTAGAATCACCATTAAGTACCCTATTCAATCATAGCCTATCCATAGGCTTTGCTCCTGTGGAATGGAGAACAGCAACAGTTATTCCCCTCCACAAAGTTGGTTTAGCAACAGACCTGGGGAATTATAGATCTATTAGTCTCACCAGCCTCATCTGTAAGGCCATGGAACATATCATCATGGACCTCATAAATAAAGACATAGGTAACTTCCAAACCTTGGATCTGACCTAATTTGGCTTTGTCAAGGGCAGATTTTGCCTATTAAACCTGGTGTATTTCTTCAAAAATGAGCTCAGGGTCATTGATGAGGGCACATCTATGCACACAGTGTACCTCGACTTGGCAAAGGCCTTTGACACAATCCCACACTCAGGCATTACCAATAAACTTAGCAAACTAAATGTAAATCCTTTTGTTGTAAGATGGGTTGACAACTGGCTCACAAACCGGTCACACAATTTCAAACTAGGTGACTCCACATCAACCAGTAGAACTGTCACCAGTGCGGTGCCACAAGGGTCAGTGTTTGGCACCCCTACTGTTTTGTATATACTTGTCAGATGCTCAGGCCAAAAATAAGGGGCTGTGGCTGACCAAGTTTGTTGATGACTGCAATCTGGGTGCAATATCTGAACCCTCAGATGATGTCAGTATATTTCAGGTGGGTCTTACACAACCCCTGGTGTCTTAGTCATGGTCACAAACTGAATGCAAAGAAATGCATCATCATTCCCTTTGGTAAAAATGTCCCTTCACCCTATCAAATTAATAATACCCTGTGTACCTACGAAGTGGTAAGGGATCTGAGATCACAAGTAGACTGTGACCTTATGGACCACCATGTGTCTACTGTAGTAAGGAAGACCTTCTAAATACCATACTTGATTAGCAAAGGCATCACCTCTAGAGCAAAGTAGGTTATAACCCCTCTATACTTGTCACTAATCAGGCCATAATTGAGTATATCACCACTTTTGGCATGTGCCATACAAAGTGCCTACAGCAATTGGAGAGACCTCAGAGGTTTCTAACAAAGAAGATCAAGGGACTCCAACATGTGCCTTACACAGACCGACTAAAGTCCCTGTCACTATACTCTGTATCATATAGACTTCTTAGGGGAGAATTATGCCTGGGTTACAGAGCAATCTCCAACCCAAACCTTATGAATCTGCTGCACATCCGTAAATCCTACAGGACTAGAGCAACCTGTTTCAGTGACCTAAATAAGGTCTGTGACTTGTACAGACATGCTGGAGAGAAAGATTTGCCTCACAGTGATTGCTGCATCTTTGGAAAAGGCTGTAAATTCATGTGAAGCAGAGCACCTCTATGACACTGTTCAAAAGGAACCTGGATGAGTGGATGGGGCACCATAAATTCGTACTGGGATACTACCCACAACCCTCTTGGACAAGGGCATTACTTAATACAGTCCTAGGTATTGACTAGAGTATCTATGGGATTACACTGGGATGAAAGAGCTAGGCCTGAAATGACCTCCGGGTAGATAGCCTTGTATCCTCCTATGATCCTTTCATAAACAACTGTATTGCTGTTATGCAGAGTTTATATGCTTTAACAGCATCATTCAGTGTGTTGAATGTATGCTGCATTGGTAGGATGTCACTCTTTACAACAGATCTTTCTCTTAAAGAGTGAATATGTTATGGTATGCGGTATAATGCTGCTAAAGTTACTCTGTGTAATATGTGCAGATTATGCCATTTGAATACTAATGTATGCAACAGCACTTTTAAGAACTAACCTACTACATAATGTATTGGAGTTTCTAAACTGTAGTCAGATGAACATAAGATGCTGAAATATTAACATTACTGATAGTGAGTTACCACGTTGTTACTAATATGTACTTGTTTGCTGAAACTAATGGTAAATTCTGGCATTTCTGACTTGTTCTTCAAAGACTGTACAGCTATCAGAAGCAAATGAAAATATATATGTGTGTGTGTGTGTGTGTGTGTGTGTGTGTGTGTGTGTGTGTGTGTGTGTGTGTGTGTGTGTCCGTGCATGCATACACACAATAACACACATGCACACAATAAATATCTATCGATTATATATATATATATATATATATATATATATATATATATATATATATATATATATATAAAATCTGGTGGCAGTTTACTATGCCGAATAATGACTTATTCAACAGAGAGTACTGTCATCTTTCTTGTCATGAAAGAGACCTCAGGATTCAGCAAGCAGCTGTGCAGGAATAAGTTATTCTTGCATGGCAGGGACTGTTTCCCGTACACTACGGCAGCATGCCTTGCATATTCATGAAGGCACATTTCCTTTGCTGTTAAAACAGACATGGAGCTGTGTATGAGTGCAAGGGGTGTGTCTGAGAGCAAAGCTCTCACAATACACATGCTCCTTCATCCAGAATTGCTTTTCAGCAATTAAAAACGAGCAAGAACACTCATAACACCCCCAATCTATCAGGAAAACAAAAAATCAGTGGTCAAAAGCATAAGGGACAATCACCCCTACCAAGCAAAAGTTATTTAGGATAACACAGGCAGCATAAGCACATAGTGCACACCTCCCAACCCGTCAGAGTAAGTAATGTGGACAAAGCCAAAACGGATAATTGTCCCACAAAGCAGAAAGCTGATAAAATAACAGATTTAGCATTAGCATTAGCAGGGATATTTTGAAGGGTATAGATAAAATAACACAATAAAACTTTTTCTTTTTATAAATGCAATAAGGTTTAAGCATAGCTGCGCAGGTGTGCCCATTGCTTAGCTACGCTTAGTCCAGCTTAAACGGCAAAACAGGTTAAATAGCAAGATACATCCACCACAAGTGGTATTGCAATAGTGCAGTGATTAGAGCATACACTTTGCGAACAGCTGTTCCTGGTTTGATCCCCACTGTAACCAATTCACATTTTACATGTGAAAGCAGTACATAAACAATTGTTTTAGTATTACGTACTAAATGACATATATTTGTTAACCAGAGTACTGCATTAGGTCCAGATCAGTTTAATAAAGTTGTGAAATCCCCAAATAAACACAAGTAACCCATACAGTATAGTCACACATGAATAAATGTAATGAAAGCACATTGGGGGATGTCAGGGACAGTAAACTAATTTATAATATGTAATGAATGATGAATCAATACCATACAGCAGAAAAATAAGCAATGCTAAGCATTGCACAGCTCTTCTTACCAGGTGTAAACATTGTGTAAATAGGACTGCTAAGCAATGAGTAGCCCAACTAAGTGGATTTGCCCATTGGTAAGCAGTCCTGAATCTGTCACTTTAAGCAACGCCAACCTTTGCTAAGCAGGTTTGCTCATACCTTAGCTTAGCGCAGCATATTCAAAACCATCCAATAATGGCAAAGGGTGGGAAATTGGACGTATTTAAATCCCACAGGCGGGAATACAGCTTATAACTGATTGCAGCTTCCCACTGTAGGCAGGAAGCCTGGAGTCGGAGAGGGATTGTGCTTCCGGGCACAGCGCTGGGGCATACAGGAGTCCAAGGTCAGTAGGACTCCTGTTAAAAAAACATGATGAGAGACTGCTGCAGGGCCAGTACCAGGGCTCCCAATATAAAGCAGAAGCCTGGGACCATCTCACCCGTGATCTAACCAGTGCCACTGGTATGCCTTGGACTGGTGAGCAGGTCAGGCACCACTATGCCTATTTGAAGTGGAGAAAGAGGGAGGTCTTGGACAAGTGGGTCCAAGAAGAAAGGCAGAGGGGGATGGCCCAGCAGTGTGTAAGCAGTCATACCAATACTGTTTACTAAAGTCCAGTGTGTATGTGATGGATAGGTATGCCTTTCCTTTATAGCTGCAGCTGAATGGGCTGTGAATCAGGAAGCCCATGCATGTAGGCTGCAAAGGCTGTGTTGCAAGGCTAATGAGTAACAATCCTGCTTATAGTAGTCATACCAAATAAATATAAAGCAGTAGAAAGTCATAGTCATCTGGCAGTATAAAATCTGTTGTATGGGTTATACTGAATAAACCAGACAATATGTCAGTCCCATATATGTCATATTTTAATAAAACTGTAACTGATTGGCAATAAAGCTCTAAATCCTGGACTGGTTGTGTTTACTCTGGTATTGCCTGGCATTTATTGTTGCATTCTCTGAATAATAATGTTATATTAACCACTGTTACCCACTCTGTGCTACATAAAGAAAATGTCTAGGAATGTCTATATAAGACTGTTGTAATTATAAGTTCAGACTGTACAACCAAGAGAGACATAGACAGAAAACAAGAAAGAAACAGACAGCAATATCCAAATAGCACACTCTACTGTGACTTAAATTTTTGTATTTGTAGCAGATACAGCCATGGTTCGAATGCTGGGAGGGGTAGTAAGCTGCATGCATAACCATACCTCTCAACTGTACAGAATGTCCAGATAATTGGCTCATATTTTCTGTCTTTTCCTCTGTCCCCCTGGCAAATCAGTGGGATGATTTTAGAATCGTACTCACAAAATAATTACATACATTTGATTTTCAGACCTCAAAAACTTCAGAAAATGTATATGAAAACAAGTCCAATCACTCATGCAACCCAAATTTATGACAACAATATTCAAAACATGTCTGTATTTGTACCCCCATGTTGTCAAGCTTTGTCCAGAGTGTGTGCATTAAGAGACTGAGAGGTATGTGCATAATATTAACTTTGAATCTGGGAATATGTGTAGAAACAGTCAGGTAGTGTTAACAAACATTCCCTCCACAGGTCTACCAGGTAAGGGATGTAAGGATTTAGCTATAAGATATTTGAGGTATATACTGTATACAAACATACCACAGCCCAAACCAAGGCCATAAGGTATTGTAATAATACCTGTACCTTAGTGATTAGAGCAATGGTCATTAAAGTTGTGAGTACTACAAGGATATATAAGTTGTTAATTGACATCTCTCTCTCTCTCCCCCCACTATATCTGCAACAATAATCTAAATACACAAATCAGTGGGTATGTTTACACCAAACCTACTGTTGGGACATATGTCCTGTTGTTGAATAAATATTGAAATGTGTTTCTAGTAATGTTCCATGTTGAAATACTATCATTGGTGGTCTGTTGCTATCAATGTAACCTGCATGCCATTGCACTGGCCACTGTGGTTCCATATATGCATGTGCTCTGTTTGTTATGCAATTCTTCCAAATCTGGTGTTTTGGGTTAATGGGAATATCTATGCATGCTGTTATAACTAATCATGGATTGTGTTGACCATTACTAACCCACATACATTTTAAAACTGCAACACCATAGCACATATGGGAAGGCCGGTCCCAGTGGACCCACCTCTCCCATGTCATCTGGCCATGGCACCACCCCGGGACCTCCTTGTATGCTGGTCCTGCCCCACTTTCAGCTGGACCTTCCTCAGGGGATGGGGCTCGTCCCACCCTGGGAGCGGGCATGGACAGGAAATTGTCACCCAAAGTCAGGTCCGGGGATTGGTGCGTAGTGAGCTCCAAAGGGAGTTTGGAGATCTGCTACACAAGCTTGAGGGCCTCGTGGCACATTTAGAGGGTCAGCCTGATCATCCTGCTCAGCCCCCAGCACAGCCACCTTTGGGGCCATGAAGGTACAGTGGTGACTGCCCATGGGTGGGGACGTCAGGGGGACCTCAGTCCCACTGTTTCTATTTGGGGGCTCATGGGCTTCTGATTTCCAAACACCCCTCCCAATCCAAGGTGCTTACCCCCCACATGAGTCATATACCACCCCTGTATGCTGTCTTGTCTGTCTTCTTAGATATGCACCTTCCATCAACTACAGGTCCTCAATGTCACACCAAGTAATGGTCTGCTGTCCAAGAAGTATGTCCATGACATATGCCCACTCACCTGCAACAGAGGCAGCCGTGGCTTGCACACATCATACAAACCATGGAATGGATCCCATATCCAAAAGGTAGCACTCGGGAGTGGGAGACATAGCCTTACTGCACCACTGCATATGACATGGCAAACAGTGGAGACAAGCATGTATGTGATGATGAAGCATGGGACAACATTAATGAAGAAAAGAAACAGATGCCCATCCAAGACAGATGATGACATGTTGCAAACTGGTCATGGAGGCTGCCCAGAAACATGCAGCAACACTGAGGGACTTGCAGGATTGTCTAGCAAGTACTGCTTGTGCAGTACCTGTATCAACAATTGCCTGGACTCTGCATAAGTGTGGCCTATGGGTTAGGGTAATCAGATGGAAGAGTTGTTCCACAGGAGACATCATCTGGGATGCTCTACAGGTAGCATATGCATAACATCAGGTCTCCCAAAGGCATGTATTGCAATGTGTAATGGTGTGCAAAGACCAAGGCTGAGACCTACAGACAGTATTAATAAAGATACATGTGCTGCACAAGCAACACCTCACTCCACCTCAGGCCCACCATCCCCATCTGTACCTTAATGGTGCCAGTGTACACCTTTAGGTTTTCTGTTTATTATCAGGAACTAGGCCAGTAGACATGGTGTTCTGAATTTGGGACACTGTAAGATGACACTCATGTGTGGCCCATAGTTGTCAAGCATCTGCAAAAAGGCTGAGGATGGGGTGGGGTGTCATTCTGAAACACAACAGTGAACTGAAGCATACATCCAAAGCTCACTAAGAATGCCTGTTATCTAAACACAGTCAAGGTCATGCATTGTGACAGACATAACCCTGACTCCACAGCAATAGTGAGAGCACTGTGTGACCTCCAAGGGCTGTGCACATGAGCTGACCTTGCAATCTTGCAGAGTTGGGGGACATTTGTAAGGCGGAGTTACCAAGGAATGGAAGTGAAGATTGGCCATGCTAGTATACCCCTTCCGGGACTGCTGTAGTTCACTTAACAGGTGCTGCAACAAACCATCATGTTAAGGGTGTGTACACTTATGCAACCCACATATTGTATGCATCACAATCAGCATCTGCACAACTAACACATTTCTTTGATACTATATTTGATTGCACAGGTCATATGTCACATATCAGATGTGGGTAATGTTAGCATATGCAGTACTGTGGCCCCATGACATATCAGGGAAGAGGGTGGCATGTCAATAAGGGTGCATACACTCCTCATAGCCACAGTAAGCTTTGAAGGTTGTCAGTGTAATTGGATTTTATTGCTCATACATGCACTAATGATGAGATCTGCAAATCAGATGTCAGACATTCACTATTGACATCTGCCCTCATATCATCCCAGGTATATGTCAGACAAACACATAGGGGTTGTGAACAACAGAGCAAACATAACTGCCACACATATACACATTCAGCAATGGTGTGTGCACTTGTGAGGTATGGTGCACAGTACATGCCTGGGTGCTGAACAGGTGCACAGCAATATTGTGTACATGTCTGCAGTGTGTTCCAGGGGAAGGGGCATCATCTACTAACACAACTCATGCATCACAGAGATGTATAATGTTGGTAACAGGGATCGAGTATAGCTGCAGTGAATGCTGTTGAGTGCCATATGTCATGCATGTTGACAGTTGGGTAATGAGACGTCTGTGTAATATCTTTGTGCCAAATCAACTCAAGTGTGTGTGTGTGTGTGTGTGTGTGTGTGTGTGTGTGTGTGTGTGTGTGTGTGTGTAGAGGTAAGCAATGACATACATGTCTTAAAGTTTGTTTTTTGTTTTCCACTCACAGGTGGTGAGGTAGGTAATGGTCCCTCCTGCAGGCAAACTGATGTTAGTGTGCATAAAAAATCTGACAATGATGATAGGTATGGTGAGTCAGAGGCAGGGCTGTCAGGGGATGAAGCTGTGCCATCGGTTGACATCCCACTGTTATCCACCCCCATTCCTGCACACAGTCACATTGCCTGTACATACCCCATCACCAGTTGCCATAGATGAGGGACAGTTTGCAGGTGGTGGCATGGGACAGGACAGTGTGGTGACTATGGCAAGTGTGTCTGTACACAGCAGCCATAGCCAGATGACCAGCGAGGTACCACACAGGCAGCTGTACAGGGGTGCTTGTAGGATGGCTGCTGGCCATCATGCCCCTGGCAGAACTGCCACAGCAGGTGTCACCAGATGCATGTTTCAGGACATTATGGATGCACAGGCATGTATGGAACATTATACCAGACAGAGTCTGAGGCTCCAGAGGGCTACTCATTCTGCTATGAGTACTCTGTTATGGACAACATCTGTGATCTTGCAGGTGCCCACCATTATATTGCAGAGGGCCTGGATAGATGGTTGGGTGAGATGGTGGGAATCCTCGACCGTGCAATGTCTATGTTAGAGCATATGGTGAGAGTAGGGTGACAGCCACATGGACGTAGGTCAGCAACACCAACAGGTGGAGGTCTATGTGGACATGCAACAAGTTATAGCCACTCCCATAGTGGCAGTACAAGCACCACCATTGCAGGGGGGTGCTGCCCACACCACAACACACACACATATGATGTTAACCAAATGGCTTAGCCTAGGTCTCTGGCAAACCCACAACACACCCTGTAGATATGAGGATACCTGTGCCACATCCCTGTCATCCATACCATTGATGCAGGGACAGGCTAATATGGATCTGATGCACAGGGTGAATGTACTAAGGTGTAGCAATGTAATGCTGTGTAACAAGTTTTTAGCAAAAATGTTCAATGCTTACATGTCAGGATGTTTAGCTGTCCAGACATGATACATTATAGCTGTTATTAAAATTGACTGATTGTGGTGTCCATAATGTATTCAGTTTGTGTTGTAGGTGTCTGTGTGTCAAGCAGGATGTTGGTCTGCTCTTGTTTCCTACAAGAGGTATGGCACTGTGGTGACACATTGACTGTGTCATATCCTAGGTACAGCTGAACACAAGTAACAGGTCTGTATAACAGTTGCTGCATGTGCCACATGTCTGATGGGTCTCAGGGGTGTATACAGGTGAGGGCATGGTGGCTGATGTCAGCAGCCCTTCTACAGTAGACAACTTTATTTATTTATTTTACATCTGTTGACCGGGCTAGTTTAACTGGATATATGTCCATTTTCAGTAGAGGCCCGGGGAGATAAGCTCTGAGGAAACAAACAAAATCACATATACAAAAATTAATGTATACAATGAACATTGCAGGTGCAGTACAGAGAATAATCAAAGAAGTCATTCATTCATAACATAGTGCAAAATATACAGATACAATTAGTACAATACAAAATTTAGTTGCAATACACCATAAAGAAAAAGATGGCAGCTGAATTATACAATATATTAGTATACAAGCAGTCATAAAGAAAAAGTAGGAGCTGAAATTATACAATGCATTAGTAACAGTCTCCTTAATGAGATTCTGAAGATGTAAGTAATAGTATAGAAGAACAAGGTAAGTTGTTATTAAGAAAAGGAACTTGATTACTGAGAAGAGGAGGGTAGGTTGAACTAAGTAAAAAGAGCTAGTTGAACAGTCAGGTTTAGTAGAGGGGCACAACCAGTGTGTTCAGAGGAAAATTTTCAATTTGGTTTTAAAGAGCGATATAGAGGGAAGAGAGGAAAGTTTGTTAGGAAGAAGGTTCCAGGATTTTCCAACAGTATTAGAGAAAAGAGAGTCCCCAGCCCTGTTTGATTTACAAATATTTACAAGACGTTTATGTGATGATCATAAGGTCTTTAGATTGTTGTAGGGGGTAATGAGGGTAGATAGTATAGGGGTATTGGTAAGGTTGGTAAAGGGTTTTATGGGCAATGGTCAGTTGGTGGAATTTAAGCTGATTTTGTAATTCAAGCCAACCTAGCTGCTTTAGATTAAAACAGTGGTAGGTTCTGAAAGGGTTACCTGTGGCAAATCTGGCTATGTTATTGTAGGAGTTTTCCATTTTATTAAGGTTGTTTTTAGAGAGATTAGTATATATGGGTGAGGCATAGAGGAGAGTAAAAATTGGGTGTGTGCAATAGCTATTCTAGCTGCAGGAGAGAGGAAGGGTTTGATCTTGTAGAGAGAGCCTAGTTTTCTATTAACAGATTTTAGAGTATTGTTAATATGGGTGTTGAAGTTAAGGTTATCTATGGTGATACTTAGTAGTTTGGTAGTTGGATATGAGAGTACCATTACTGGATGTTACTGTGAAGTCTATTGGGTTGGACTTACAAGTAGGAGTAAAAAGAAGGAGTTTTGTTTTTTTGGGGTTCAGAAGGAGACAGTGCTGTGTAAACCATTGTTCAACTGTGTTAAACACATTTTGGATAAGGGAGTGAAGTTCAGATATAGATGTGGCTGAGCATATAAGTGTGGAATCATCTGCATATTGTATGCATGTAGCTTGGGGGATTGCTAGATGAAGGTCGTTAATAAATATATAAAACAGGAGAGGTCCTAATATGGACCCTTGAGGAACACCAATGTTAATGGGCAGATGGGTAGATAGAATGTTATGCCAAAGTACAGCCTGTTGTCTGTTATCTAAGTAGGACTGGAACCATTTTATACCTAGTGCATATAGAGACAGGGATTTGAGGATATTTATAAGTTTCTGGTGATTTACCATATTGAATGCCTTAGACAGATCTATAAACAGTGCAGAGGAAAGCGTGTAATAATTGATTAATACTCACCCAGAACTTTTGTGGTTTATTATGGTGAGTCTGCTGGAATTGTAGGTAGTAGTTTCTTTTGTCAGACAGTATAGCTTTTTTAGTTTCATTTCTTAGCTGTCTGAAGTTTTGTTGATCTACTGGGTTTTTAGTTAAATGATATTTATTCCAGTATTTATTTCTGAGATGGATTTTTTGCCTGGTTTCTATTGAAAGCCATGGGTCAGATTTCGTTCTCATTCTAATAGAGCGGGTTGGTGCATGGTGGTCTAGTATGGCTAAGACGTTAGAATTAAAGTAATTAACAGCTTCCTCCATTGTGTGGTATTTTAAGGGAGAGCAGTTACATGCTCTTAGTTCTCTCTAGAAGAGATTGGGGTTGATGTTTTTCTTGGTTCTAATTGTCCTAGATATGGTTGGATTAGGTAGATTGTATTTAAGCCTGATGATGTAGGTTAGTGAGTGGTCACTTACATCATCAGGGAGGGTACCAGATTCATATGTCTGGGGATGGTTATTTATGAGAATCCAATCTAAGGTACTTTCTTTCTTATTAGACTTGTTTATCATGGTAGGGGAGGTAATGGTTTGAGAAAAAAACAAAAAGGTTAATATGGTTGGTAGGGTGGCTACTGCTACAACACTTCCAATCAAAGATAAAATCATCTAGGATTTTGGTTTCTTGGGGTAAATTTTGGGATAACCAACAAAGGATATTTTCTATGGTAGCAATGTTATTACCAGGAGGAAGATAGATACAGATAATATAGATATATGTGAATGTGTTAAGTTGAAGCTTGGTAATAAGAATTTCAGTGTTGGAGTCTTGAGGTGGTTTATCGTCATAGGCAGTAATTTGTAACCCAGATTTAAATAGGATAGCTACACCACCACCCTTTTTGGTTGCACGGTCCAGTCGCAAAATATAACCGGGTGGGATGACTTCATTGTCTTTAGTTACAGGTTTTAACCAAGTTTCTGTTAAACAAAGAATGTCAAAGAAGTAGACTTCCAAGAGAGTATGGAGTTGTGCAACTTTGTTATTAATGCTACGTATGTTGAGGTGAGCTAATAAGAGTGAGTTATGTGGTTTGGTAAGGGAATGGATAGTAGAGGGGTTGGGGTTGAGGAGTTGAGTGGTAGTATCAGTTGCTGGGCCTGGTTTTGGGTGAATGTCTCCATCTTTTAAAGATAAGAGTATTGTTTGAAGTCTAGGATTTGGGAATTTACTATATAGAGGTAGAGATTTTATGGGATTGGGAAAGTCATATGTAATGTGGACTATCCTATGGTATTTTGCTAGTAGATAGCTGGGTGTAGATGTTATGTTAACATGGTTATTGAAAATAGGTAGAGAAGGAGAGGTAGATAGCTTATTGAGGTAGAGAAGGTGTGGCTATAATGGGTGTTCATAGGAGGTTAGCAGGTAAGCTAAAGTTAGAGGTGGTAGAAGTGTAAGTATGAGTATCCTCTGTAAGAGGGCTGGGGTGGGTCGCTTATACATCTGGAAGGATAAGTTGTTAGGTTGCTGGTATAGGCTCAGAGGTATACTAGGTGTGGAAAGGAATAGGTGGAGGGTGTGGTGGGAGAGATAGGGAGTGGTAAGTGAAAGGAGGGAATTGGAGTTAAGTGGCCAATGGTGAAGGGTTTGTGATTGGTGGAAGAGGGACAGGGTGTGGTTGGATGGTATAAGAGTAGGACCCCTGGGGTGGGTGGGATTTGGGGGTAGGGGAGCAAAGTGAGCCCCCAGGGTGAACGGAGCGGGTAGAGACAAGTGAAGGAGAAGCTAAAGAAGAAACTATCAGCAATGTTAGTAACTGAGGGAAAGTTAGGCAAGTCAGGAGTGGAAAAGATCAGAGATAAAACAGGAGTCTATGAGAAAAAAAAACAGGTGGGTGTAGACAGTTGAAGTAAAGGGTAAGTGAGAAAATAAGAGCAGATCTAGGACTTAAGAGATGTAGTGTAATTACAGAAGAAATACAGCAGGATAAGCAGGAGATAAAGGATGGGATAAGTGTGCCACCTAGTGGACAGATCTAGTATTGCATGTAAGTATGTAAGAGAGTTAGCTGGTTTAGAACTAGAGAAGGAGTGATAGCTAGTAAAGGGGGTTATTATAAAATAGAAGAGGTTTGTCAGATACAGGGTAGATGGGGGGGTAAAGGCTGCTGGCTGTTCAGGCTAGTAGCGTACTTTATGACCTCTCAAGCAATAGTAGATGGTAGTCAGCTTTACAATCAGGACTTAGACAATCACATACTTTCTTGCTTCCTTGAGAAAGGGTGCTGGGAAAATAAGGCTGTTAGATGAGACCGCAGGTATTTCGATAGGGTCCTTTGTCACCAGGTAGGTAGGTTCTTAGAGAATATATCAGGAATAGTGCAATGGGGAGTAGTGTACTTTAGGGAGAAAGAGAGACAAACATGGAGGAGAGAAAAAAGAGTTCGCACATAACAGGTAGTTATGACAATTAAACAAAAAAGCTTGACATGAAGACACAATTAATAAAGTAGCTTATATTCATGCCCTTATTTTTGAAAGAAGCTATTGGAATCACTTTTAAGCTAGTAGAACTGTGACATTCTAAACTAGTCTAAACTACCATTTAGAGGAACTCTGAATCAGGTTTACTGAAATTGGGAGCAAGCAAAAACAAAAAAAATAAGCTTCTTATAGGTTCATAGGTTGGTACGAGGCTATCAGCCCTAGAGCCTATACAAGCCTAGCCATAACAATTCCTTGGCTATTTCTTCCCACACTATTTACTTCCCTGGACCCCTGTCTAGCAGGGCGACTGATGTGATCCCCGTGGTGAATTTCCTTTCTCCCATTTAATCGTCAAGGTTCCTTTTGAAAAGGGCCAAAGAGGCACTCTGGTTGACATGTATGGGCAATCTATTCCAGAGTCTGGGGAGTCTCTGGGTCAGGAACCCATCCCTCCAGCAAGTTTTCTTTATTGTGATGACAAGGTTTACATCCCTAGAGCATGCGGCTCTGGGGGATTGGGATTTCTTTAAGTGTAGCATGTCCAACAGTTCTGGGTTTGATATGGCCTTGTATGTTAAGCAGAAATCGCCTCTGAGTAGACGATATGTGACAGAGTATAGCTGGAGTTTTTTAAGGCAATCAGTGTAGGGCATCTGGCTTTAGGCCTGTGATTCTTTTAGTGGGGTACTTCTGTGGCCTTTCCAGTTGTTGCAGATGTCTTGAGAGGTACATACCAAATGGGGAATTGTTTTCTATAATGGGTCTAATGAGGGATGAGTACAGTGGACAATGACCTCCTTTTTTCTGGATGAAAATCCCTTAGTGATGAGGTGTGCCACATAGAAGGATTTCCTGACTGTTGTGGTGATGTGGTTATCAAAGGTGAGACCACTGTCCACCTGTGCCCCTAAGTCTCTTATCACACTTTCAGTGTTTAGTGTACTGACACCTATATGGTAAATTCATGAATACATGTTTTTTCCCAAAGGGGATAACTATACATTTCTTGGCATTGAGCTTGAGCCCATGGCTCTGGCACCAAGCATCTGTTTCTGTAAGGCCCTTTTGTAGAGTATCCACATCATTTGGGGATTCAATAATGGCTCCCAGTTTGCAGTCATCTGTGAACTTTGTTAGCTGGAGTCCCTTAGTGTTGGCCTGTACTTCAGAGAAGTAGATGCCAAACAAGAGCAGTCCCAGGACTGAACCCTGAGGTACTCCACTTGTCTGGAGCTGGATTTGGAGTCGGCTACTTTTACAGTGTGGGTTCTATCAGTAAGCCAGTTAGCAAGCCATTGGTTGATGTAGGGATTAATGCCCAGCTTAGTAAGTTTATCTATGATTCCAGAGTGGGGGATGGTGTCAGAGACCTTGGCAAGGTTTATATAGGCTGTGTGGACCACCTTACCCTTGTCCATGGCTCTGGAGACTGATTTGAAGAAGTCAATCAGGTTCAGGAGATAAGATCAGCCCTTCACGAACCCAAACTGGGTGGGGTCCAGTGTTTGAAGATTGCCAAAGTCTAATGTCCAAATATAAACTATACCAGCAAAAATAAAAAATAACTGGAAAGCTACCTTAGAGAGAAATTACTGTACTACTCTATGCAGGGACAGTGAGTTTGCAGTGTGGAATACATTGAAAAAAATAAAAATAATACAATCACTTACTAGAGATGCTACACCTGGAGGGCTTTCAGCTGCAATTAGAGCAAATATGGCATCCATGGTTTTTAAAACCTTTGGTGTGTACCTGAGCAATCACTTGGGGGTGGGGGAAGGGAGGGAAACCTTCAATTGGCATTTAAAGTAGCAGGGGAGAATCCAAAGGACTCTGCTAAGCCTAGCTAATTATCAAGGACAGCCAAGGAAATAAGGTAAACAAACAGGCACCCTTGTTCAAGGACTGGAAGGATTCTCCAAGTAAAACTATGCAGTCTATTTTTAGATGATTGCTGGTTAGAGTTTTCTTTGCTTTTAGTTGAAGTGAGAGGATTCCTTGCTCACACAAGTGGGGGGGGGGGGGACGACAAAGTGATCAGGTCCTCAATGGCTCTAAAAGTTAGAAAGAATGTAAGACTAAAAGCAATAAAATAAGGACATCAAAATAAGCACAACCATCATAAATATTGTACAGAAAGCAGAGCAAGTGAACATAGCCTATTAGAAGTCATCAAGAGAAATACATTCAGACTCTGCAACCAGTCTTATTCAGCAGCAGTCAGTATAACTAGTTAGAATATCCTATTACCAAGACAATATTGCAACTATGTAGCATTTTCACCAGCTTACCATAAATATCATTCTGCACTTTACAATGTATGTTTAACTTACAGAAATAGAATATACAGTAGCAGCAGTAAAACTAGTTGGAATATACTATTATCAGACAACATTGCAACAATGTAGCTGTTTCACCAGTTTACCATACATATCATTCAGCACTTAAAAAGAAAGAGCATTTCTACCTTAGCACTATCATTTAGAGGAACTCTGAACCAGGTTTACTGAAATTGGCAACAAGTAAAAACAAAAACATAAGCTTCTAATATCCAAATATAAACTATACTAGCAAAAATAACTGGAGAAATTACTGTACTACTCTATGCAGGGACAGTAAGTTTACAGTGTGGAATACAAAGAAAAATAATACAATCACTTACTAGAGATGCTACACCTGGAGGGCTTTCAGCTGCAATTAGAGCAAAAATGGCATCCAGAGTTTTTAAAACCTTTGGTGTGTTGTACCTGAGCAATCACTTGGGGGGGGGGGGGGATCGTCAATTGGAATTTAAAGTAGCAGGGGAGAATCCAAGGGACTTTGCTAAACCTAACTAATTATCAAGGACAGCCAAGGAAATAAGGTAAACATGCAGGCACCCTTGTTCAAGGACTGGAAGGTTTCTCCAAGAAAAACTATGTTTAGGAATACACCACAGGTGGAAGTTGTATTCTGCTTACTAGTTTGCAATGGCAGATTTTATTCTCTTTTATATTTGTATTCCCCTTTGCTCATTGTTTGCTGCACACAATGTAGCTAAAGATAAAAGCAGCTGGAGACTTTGCACCTCTGTTTGGTGTTTAGTGAAGAACAAGTATTGAGGAGGAGGGACTGAAGGCTATCAGTATTGAGAGGGGATACATACCTTTACATATAACAAATTATCAACAGTGAAAGGGGTGGGGGTGGGTTAAGAGGAAGAAGGTTTGCAGCTATTGCCCCTGGGGTATGCACACTAGCTGACTAACAGATTTTAACAAGGCATAACAGTAGTTATAAAAGCTGGCACCTACACTACACAAGCGGCAACAACAAGTTTCCTGCAGTTAAACCACGGGCTGCAGTCTATTCTTATGATTGCTGGTTAGAGTTTTCTTTGCTTTTAGTTGAAGTGAGAGGATTCCTTGCTCACACAAGTAGGGGGGGGAGCGATCAGGTCCTCAATGGCTCTAAAGGTTGCAAAGAAGAGAAAAGGAAACAATGTAAGACTAAAAGCAATAAAATAAGGACATCAAAATAAGCACAACCATCATAAATATTGTACAGAAAGCAGAGCAAGTGAACATAGCCTATTAGAAGTCATCAAGAGAAATACATTCAGACTCTGCAACCAGTCTTATTCAGCAGCAGTCAGTATAACTAGTTAGAATATCCTATTACCAGACAATATTGCAACTATGTAGCATTTTCACCAGCTTACCATAAATATCATTCTGCACTTTACAATGTATGTTTAACTTACAGAAATAGAATATACAGTAGCAGCAGTAAAACTAGTTGGAATATACTATTACCAGACAACATTGCAACAATGTAGCTGTTTCACCAGTTTACCATACATATCATTCAGCACTTAAAAAGAAAGAGCATTACTACCTTAGCACTATCATTTAGAGGAACTCTGAATCAGGTTTACTGAAATTGGCAGCAAGTAAAAACAAAAACATAAGCTTCTAGTATCCAAATATAAACTATACCAGCAAAAATAAAAAAAAAATAACTGGAAAACTACCTTAGAGAGAAATTACTGTACTACTCTATGCAGGGACAGTGAGTTTACAGTGCGGAATAAATCGAAAAAAGAAAAATAATACAATCACTTAGGTTCATGGATTAGTACTAGGCTATTTGCCCTTGTGGGCTATTTTAAGCCTAGCCAAGTCCCCCATGTGAACTCTATGCAGGGACATTGAGTTTACAGTGCGGAATAAATTGAAAAAAGAAAAATAATACAATCACTTAGGTTCATGGATTAGTACTAGGCTATTTGCCCTTGTGGGCCATTTTAAGCCTAGCCAAGTCCCCCATGTGAGAATCAAACCCTGTACCTTGTGTCTACAAGGTAAACACCTTAACCATTCTGCCATCCTCCCACCTCCTAAAGAGATGCTACAACTGGAGGGTTTTCAGCTGCAATAAGAGCAAAAATGGCATCCAAGGTTTTTAAAACCTTTGGTGTGTTGTACCTGAGCAATCACTTGGGGGTGGGGGAAGGGAGGGAAACCTTCAATTGGAATTTAAAGTAGCAGGGGAGAATCCAAGGAACTCTACTAAACCTAGCTAATTATCAAGGACAGCCAAGGAAATAAGGTAAACATGCAGGCACCCTTGTTCAAGGACTGGAAGGTTTTTCCAAGAAAAGCTATGTGCAGGAGTACACTGCAGATTGAAGTTGTATGCTGCTTACTAGTCTGCAATGGCAGATGTTATTCTATTTTATATTTGTATTCCCCTTTACTCATTGTTTGCTGCACACAATGTAGCTAAAGATAAAAGCAGCTCGAGACTTTGCACCTCTGTTTGGTGTTTAGTGAAGAACAAGTATTGAGGAGGAGGGACTGAAGGCTATGAGTATTGAGAGGGGATACATACCTTCACATATAACAAATTATCAACAGTGAAATGGATGGTGGGGGTGGGGTAAGAGGAAGAAGGTTTGCAGCTATTGCCTCTGGGGTATGCACTCTAGCTGCCTGTAACAGATTTTGACAAGGCATAACAGTAGTTACAAAAGCTGGCACCTAGACTACACAAGCAGCAGCAGTAAGGTTCCTGCAGTTAAACCAGGGGCTGCAGTCTATTTTCGGATGATTGCTGGTTAGAGTTTTCTTTGCTTTTAGCTGGAGTGAGAGGATTCCTTGCTCACACAAGTGTGGGTGGGGGACCCAAAGCGATCAGGTCATCAGTGGTTACTACACAAGTGGCAACAACAAGGTTCCTGGAGTTAAACCAGGGACTGCAGTCTATTTTTGTATGATTACTGGTTAGAGTTTTCTTTGCTTTTAGCTGGAGTGAGAGTGTAAGTGTACTAGGCGGCACACCCCATATGTCTGTGTGTGTAACACACACACACAGAGGCTTTCGTGTTAATGCAATACACAGATAATACTGTACACTGGGATGTATTTAATTTTGCAGTGAACCCATTTTAGCCTATGTAATTTCACCAAGACAAAATAGGCAAAACATCACATCAGTCAATAATCAGTGTACTAGTTTAATGTCATTGATGATGATACTGCCAGGGCATATGTCCCCTTCCCCAATGTAGTGCAGTCCTGGAGTTAGTGTGGGTGGTACAGCCCTCCACTTTGGAGGGTGTGGGGTGGTGTAGAGCCACACATAGTGTGACTGACAACTACTTAACCTGTTATAAACTGTACAGTATTACAGCCGACTAACTGGTGGGATACATACGACAATAACCCCAATTAGGGTGGCTGTGTCCACAACATTGAAAACCAACTATATATACCAACTCCAGTATCGCTGTACAGCTATACAGTGGGGAAGAGGGCATTTACACATCTACTACTAGTTTTGATGGAATGAATTACCACAAGATGATTCCTTTGAAATGTTAGCATTCACCAGTCAGTTCTCAGAAAGATGACCACCTGGGACATGTATTTTATGCAAACAGAAGTAGATCCCTTCACATACACACACACTTACTTGGCAAAACTGAATGTAGAACCCCTACCTAGGTACTTATTGCTATTAATGTCTTTGGCCTTAATTGCACACACCATACAGCTTTTAGGATGAGGTGTGTCCCAAGTTTCTGTTTAAGTGTGGAACATCACCAGGACTTGTACATTATGGTAATGGGGGATGTACTGGGTGTTAATGAACAATACATAGTACAACATACACATTGACAATCATATAACAGTCACAGACCCATCTGAGAGACCTGGGTTTATCAGTGCTAACTACCTTGTCAGTGAGTCCATTCTGTTACAGATAATTTGCATACAGCACATGCATCATTGGGCTGGATAGTGTAATCAGTTACCTGTATGGTTAATGGTGACAGTTGTCCTCATA
>NC_056749.1:149850749-149858249 GCF_019279795.1 Protopterus annectens | reverse complement strand
TGTATTGCTATTGCAGTGTTATGCAATTACATGTGCCACGGAGCTTCCATGTGGGACAGCTGTCCAAAAGTGTCTTTGAAGGTGAGTGAAATCAGCAACAGTGCTAAAGGAGGGATAAGGGAAGTGTAGTACGTGTGAATGTCCACAAAAGCAGGTGTCAACAGAGACACACACACACACACACACACACACACACACACACACACACACACACACACACACACACACACACACACACTCGCTCTCTCTCTCTCTCTCAGGGAAACGTACACATTATCATAGTTGGCAAGATCATGATTAGAACTCCTATCTAACTAGTTTGCTACACTATAGTATTACGCAGTCATCACAAGCGCCACAGAGCTTATATGGCTGATACATGGCCAAAGGGTTATTTCAAGGGGAATGACATCAGCAGCTGTGCTAAAGTAGGGCAATGGGAGGTGTAGTGATTGTGAATGGCTTCAAAATCATTAATCTCTACACACACACACACACACACACACACACACACACACACACACACACACACACACACACACACACACACACACTTGCCAGTACTGAGATGCATAGGTTCATTGCTTCACAGGTGTGTAGTAGGTGAATGGGCCTGAAGGCTGTACAAGGCTAGGCAAAGGGAATACCTTGGCATCAGGCCACATGACAATGGTCTCCAGTGTGACTCAGAGATGTAGTCCCTGGAGTGGTCCCCACAGGTGGGTATTGTATTCACCATCAACTCATCTGGGTTACTATTGGGGGTGGCCAACAATGTGCACTGCTTCCCATGTATGTAATCTATATTCCATTACATGGACAGTGTATGGGTTGTGCATATGTCCCACACATATGTTCTTTAACAAGTTGAAGTATGCTTGATGTCTCTGCAGCATGTTGTGTGTACAGATTGTTATCTTCTGATGTAGCATCCCTGATCTCATTTGGAGAGACCTGGCTATGGAACTAGGTATTCAGTGGAGTTAGTGGCATCTGTCCATGCAGGGCATGTGTATAAGGCATGGTATTCCCTTTGTGGGTTACATTTGCAGACTCTGCAGTTGCTGCAGGCATCCAGAGGGGAACATAGCAAAAGGACCACTGTAAGCATTTATTTGCCCACTATAGGGACGGAACAGGGTGCCATGTAATTTTACTTGCTGGATAACACACACTCAGTCAGGAGATGTAACACATCACAGTACTTTCTGATGTCGTTGGCACTGTTGTGGCAATAGGCATGTAGTCCTCTGCAATCACACTCTGGTTACTATCTGTGAGGCAATATGCAGGGAAATACCAATATAGTGGTTGCTGCCTAGCCAAGTGTGTTTATGTATGATGGGTTTCTATCACGTAGTTGAACTTTTACAAGTTTGAACCTCATATGGTAGAGACCATAAGTTCGAATTTGTAAAAGTTTGAGCGTTTCAATGGAAATCTCCTTAAGCGGAGGTTTCCATTTTGTTCAATGGGGTGCGATCTCTGAGTTGGTATATTTAAGTAGTGGGGGTGTGAGTTTATTTTGTTTTGTGTTGTTTTTTTTTATCCATAGTCGAAGTTTTGTAACTTCAAACATAATGGTTCGAACATTACGTGTTTGAAGTTATAAGGCTTTGACTATGTGATATAGACCCATGTATGAGACATGGGTGGAGAGTGTTCTCAGTAATACTAGGGTTGCCTATATTGTTCATCAATCCATAATGTCACAGGTAGGGCTATGGATTGTCTACACAAGCCAGTCTGGTGTTTGACATCTGTTGTCCTTGTAAGGTTGACATTGTGACATATACTAGGTCCTCAGAAAAATAATTTAGCAAAACACCCCCCCCCCCCAGTGCATCCTGTTATTACTCAATCACAGCAATCTCCACACAGGATACTGATGACAGACACACACACACACACACTTGCCAGTACTGAGATTCATACCGCTACCTAGCTATGTATTGCTATTACAGTGTACTGCATTTATCGCACGTGCCACTGAGCATATAGGATGGATGTTGTCCCAAGGTACTTCTAAGGTGTGGAACATCACCAGCCCTTGTAAATACTGGCATTGGGTGATGTAGTGGGTGAGAGATCCCAAAAATAATTTTACCCTAAACACACATTTACATTTGCCAGGAGTGAAGTTCAAAACTTTATCTAACAATCTTTATGGACCATTATGTTGTGCATTTACCACATGCACTACTGACCTGACATGGTTTAGGGTTGGCAACAGGAACCTGTAAGGTGGATGATATCTGTAGGACTTCTAAAGTCAGGCTCTGAGATGTGTACTGGGTGTAAATGGAGCCAAAATATTTGAGGTACACATACAAACACTTGCCACAGATGTGATTCATACCCATACCTGTGTAGTTATTGCAACTACATTGTTCCGCATTTATGGTACACACCACAGAGTTTATAGGCCTGGCTCTTGTCCAAAGGGGTATTTCAAGGTGACTGACATCAGCAGGCTTGCTAAACTAAGGCAATGGGAGGTGTAGTGACTGTGAATGGCCTCAAAGTCCTTAATATCCACACACACACACACACACACACACACACACACACTTTTCCAGTTGCCATGCCTGGAATTAGAATTCCTACCTAACTAGTATGTTACACTATACCATTACAGTTATTGCATGCACCACTGAGCTTATAGGGCTGGCCCTTGTCCAAAGGGGTGTTTCAAGGTGACCGACATCAGCAGGCTTGCTAAAGTAGGGCAATGGGAGGTGTAGTGACTGTGAATGTCCTCATAATCATTAATCTCTACACACACACACACACACACACACACACACACACACACACACACACACACACACACACACACACACGCAGAGTTTCACATTTGCCATGTCTGGGATTAGAACTCCTACCTAACTAGTATGTTATACTATAGCATTACACAGTTACCCCACATGGCATGGAGATTATGAGGTTGAGAATTGGCCAAAGGGTTATTTCAAGGTGAGTGACATCAGCATGAGTGCTAACATGGGCTATGGGAAGTGCAGTGTGTGTGAATGGGCCATGAACCATTCCTCTGGAAACATACACACAACATTCAGTCACACACAACTTTACATTTGACAGGACTTGGTATACAAATGCTAGATGAATACTGATATGTACTATCACATTGCACAGTTATCACAAGCACCACAGACACTATAGGGCTGAGGGCTACCAAAAGCAAATGTCTACAGTGATTGACATTGGCACATCATGTGATATTGGCCAATTGGATTTGTGGTGGGTGGGACAGGCCTCATGATGGCAATCTCTTTGTCACTTTCTGCCTCTTTCTTCACCACATCTGTGTGTGTGTCTGTTTGACCTATTATAGTGTGTTGGCCTTTGATATGTGTGAGTATTCCTACCCAATGTGTGTACAAAGCGTGAATGGTGTGCAATGTGGTGTGTGTGCACAGACATCTGTGATTTACAGATATGTATTGTCCACTTTTGTTGTCAGGCATGGGCTTCATTTCTCTATGTGTTGGAGCATGCCCAGTATGACCTTCTGTATTTTGTTGTCAGATATGAGCTTCATTTCTCTAAGTGTAGGAGCCTGCCCAGTATGACATTCTGTATTGAGTGTGTGAATCCATCCCAGATAGGTTGTACACCAGAGCAGAATTCTGTATTCTGTACCTACAGCTAGCAACCTGATTTTGCAGGATATCTGTAGATAGGTTAACAATACGGAGTCACAATGGGTGAAAGACAGTGGGATACTGTAACTATTGTCTCTCTGCTGCTTGTGTTACATGGTTGGTGTTAGCCGTGATATTCAAACATATGTACTGTTTTACACTGTGATGTATTATATCAGCTGCTGACAGATATACTTATTTGCTCATAGTTATTTCCTGGGAAATACAAGATGAATGAAGCTGTGTCCAGTATTGTGATCTGCAACCTACATATTCTTGAACACTCATGCCATTCTAAAGGGGTAGGTGCAGATATTTGCTGATGGGTGTGTGTAAATGGTCCAGCACCTTAGTACTATGGTGGCTGAGGATCCCCTGCTTGTACATCTATCGACATAATAGAATGGCCATATCCTGCTGTGGCCATACCTCTCAGCTGTACAGATTCACCCAGGTTACCCAGAGGCAGGGCTCATATATCTGGTCACTTCCCCTTCACATTGTGGTTTACGAGCGGGTTTGTAGCCACCCATTACTGGGTTTTCAGGCAGGGGTAGTATGGGCACATGTCAGAGTTTCAGACTTAACACACTCCATGAAATCCGTGCTACTACACCCCCCCACTCTGTTATTCTATCCTCTTCCTAACATTATGCGAGTGATATCTGCAAAGTATCCCTATTGTTTTCCCTTCATCCCAGTGTTATTTAGGGGTTGGGCCACAGTTCATGCAGTAGGACATTGTGGGCATGCTACTGGGATTTGTCGACATTACCTTGCATTTGTGTTCTGTAGACTGTGTTATGTTGTTAGCTGTGACCCCTTGAGATAACATATATTGACAGTAAGGGTGAGGTACAGGCCTTTGACAGCGGACTGCAGGGCATTTGGTAATGATGCAGGCCATATGTAGCAGGCCAGTGCATTCTTGTCACTCCTACTGTCCCAGGCTGCAAGCCACTGGATTCCCCTGGGGTGGCAGAGTAAGTGTGAGAGGTGTTAATGGCAACAGTTCCTGTCCATATTAATCCATTAGACTGGATGCTGGCAGGGTGCTGCTTACAGCTAGGGATACACCGGCATAGGACACCTCTTCAACATGCTGCATTCTCTGGATATTCCCATACAGAAGTGGGGGGCATACTGTACTCATTCCCAACAGCAGGGATATGACCTGTAATAAACCTGTGGCTGATGGTGGGGTGAGCTGAGTACATGTGTGATATGGAAGCTTATTGCAGCTGACTCACAGATATACCTGGGACACTCCCCTTATGCTGCCTTGTGTGGGGACATAGGCAGTCTCTCATTACTTCATAACTGTGCTTTTTGTGGTCTGCCATTGACTGGCCAGACTACATCAGTGTACCATAATACACAGACAACTAATGTGCTGCTAACCTGTATGTACAATTCCAAAGGTGTGTGCAGTTGACAGTTACATTTCATGTACTCTGTCTAGGGTGCTTCCACCTGTGTACCATGTGTATGTCTGGGCCGACATTCATGGCATGTCCATTTTTCAGAT
Organism: Protopterus annectens; assembly: GCF_019279795.1. Lineage (NCBI taxonomy): Eukaryota > Metazoa > Chordata > Ceratodontiformes > Protopteridae > Protopterus > Protopterus annectens. Next base: position 149,853,056 of record NC_056749.1, on the reverse strand, counting down.
GGTGACAGATATTGACATCTGAACAATGAACATGGATGACTGCTGAAATGGGTCTTGCCGGGATGCATTGTGGTTGGCACTGCAGTTGTCAGAACATGGCCCTGTCATTGACAGTACTGGCCATAGGCCACTGAGACAGAACCCTCCATGCCTACATGCTGACCACTTACACACAATCTGCAACACACAACAACCTAACACACAGAGCCCTGCATATTGTACACATGCAACAATCTATCCTGTAAATTGGGCCAGCTCAGGTAATCTGTGCTCCACTGTTATTAAACCCACATGTTACTGCATTTCTACATAGGGTTGGGGGAGTCACACCTGACAACTGCAGACATTTGCTATGACTGCACTGGTATTTCAGATACTCTGTTGGCTTCCATTTTGTTTTGTATTCTGACCTATTATGCAGACTAGAGGCATATCAGTAGATTACAGATCTTAGGTTTTATTGACCTACATTTCAGTTTCAGACTTCTTTCCCTGCAGAACTAACATACAACTGCCTGATCTATTGTATTCTGTCTGTGTAGGTCTGGAGGGTGGCTGTTTTCCATTGCCATTAATTGGAGGCCTTAGCACAGCCTTTCTTTATGGTCATCTACACCTGTCCTGCTGGTTGAGGCTGATGTTGGGTATATGAGACTTACTGACATGCATGTGTGTGTGTGTATCCTGCGACACACTTTGGGCCACCCCATGTACTGCAGTGGGATTTGTCACCTTGTCTTGTACTGCCTACTTTGTTGACACCAGTATTTGTTATGGATTTCATGCTGCCCATATAGGTGTCTATTATCTGCTGCCACCCCATTCAGCCACCTGATTACCTTGCATGCTCACATCCATACCACAGCTACAACTAGCAGTACATGCTACTCCATTCAGCAATTGAAAGGAAGAGTGACTTACCTTGTGGCTGTGCCAGTACCGAAGATGGTGCTGTAGGGCTGAGAATGTCAGATGCACATAGTACACTCCCTATACATGGTTAAGCACAGGTAGTGTCATGTTTGACATCCCTTTTACTGTATGTGCAAGTCAGATAGCGGTCATTCCCTAAGTTCCTACCGTGTCAGTGTATGTGCTATGCATTGCCTCTTTGGGCATATTGGGCACACCTCCTTCTGCCTACATGGGCAGGTTCAGGTTGTTCCTCCTCCGAGTAACTCTGTGCCTGTGCTGGCCATGCCAATGATGGGGGGGGGGGGCATGTGTCCCTGCCCTGTGCTGTTCCTGCTGCAGCTGTTTCCCCAGGATCCTATTGTGTAGCATGGCACATACAATGAAAATCTGTGCACATGTAGCTGTAGAGTACTGAAAGGCTCCACCGGATATGTCCAGCCACCAGAACCATGACTTGAGCATCCCAAACACATATTCTGTTATGATTCTGGTTTGTGCATGTGCCTCATTATGGAGCTCTTGTTCAGGTGTGTGTGCATTTCTAAGGGGTGGCATCAGCCACAGCACCAGTGTGCAGCCTGCATCCCCCACTAGGTGACCACAGATGTCCCCACTGGCAAATGACTGGTACTGCTGTGTCATATGCCAGATGTGGGAGTCGTTATAGCTTCCAGGGCTCCCAGCACACACATTCAAGATAATGCCCTGGGCATCGCACACAACCTGGCAGTTGATGGAGGGGAAGCCCTTGAAGTTTATGTAGACCCTACCCTGCTCACCAGGTGTTGCTTTGATGTGTATGTACATGCAGTCTATAGCCCTAACTACCTCAGAGTATTCTGTTATTTGGTGGAAGAGATCCATATTGCTGGTCAATGCCTCACGGGTGTTGAGGAAATATATGTGCTCACTGGCATGTGCTGACATGGCATCCAGGAACTCGTGGAGTACCCTGAATGCTGATGCCTGTGAGATCTGCATAATATCCCCAGGAAGGTACCTGTGGCTAGTATTCTTAAGTCTACACATACCTTGTTATCCACTGGGATGGGTTCCCCTCTGTTGGTTCTGTGTGTGTGACATGGCCGACACAGCTCGACAATTTGCTGTAGGATGTCCCTGTCCACCCTATAGTTCTTCACTATCTCCAGTTCATGTAGTCCCTGGTAGGTTACCCTGCATCTGTACACTCTTCTCCTCTCCTCACTGTGGGTTGGTCATCAGCATTCTCATCCTCACCACCCTCAGCCTCTTCCACATATTGATGTATGAGAGTGACAGCAGCCCCTATCATTTTGTTAGTTTTGTCAGGTAAAATTTCTCCATTTGTGTGCACCAGTGGTGTAGAGTTTGTGGGAAAAAAAACAGAGTGAAAGGTGTTTGCATAGTTTA
>NC_056749.1:149633249-149848249 GCF_019279795.1 Protopterus annectens | reverse complement strand
GTTTATATCTTCTCTGCAATAACTTAAAATGGCACTGAGCAGTACACCTGCATGCAGATAAAAGTGACATAGCCATAGCCATGGTTGTTTTTTTATAAAACAGTAGTCAAATTGCAATTGTTGCAGACCTGGAGAGCACAGTTGCTTTAATATGTTTTAATATTCACAGATTTGTTTTTATCATTTAAGTATCACATATGCATTCTTTGCACTCTGTTTTCAATAATGTAAAGCAAAAATGAATACAGTTGCAGACTTCAGAAAAGTTAAAGTATGTGCACATAGCTGTGCAAGTAGCTGTTGCTTTACCTGCTGGGGTGATTAGTGTCTTTTCTGGAATTTGATTGTTCAGCAAACAGTATCTAAGAGTTGATGTTTTATTTTAAATTTTCTTCATTCTCTCCAAGGACTTTATATTCTTGCCTGTGTTCCAATATTATGAGCTAAAAGCATTTTGATGGCTTGTCAACATCAAAGGTAAACTGTGAGATCAGGTAGTGGGAGTCAGCTGGGAATAAATTAATTAGTAGTAATGAGGGTGGCTAGGAGCGTACCTAGAAGGTGTGCTAATTCCTGTCAATATGAAAGGTAAACAGGCCTGTCATAGGTTTGATTTATATGGCTTTGAGGGATTTCAAGAATTACTTTTTTGGCAACAAAGCTATTTTTCTAATTGGCAGTCAAACATCAGAATCAGTGAAGTGGACAGCAACAGAGGGGTTCTTTAAATAATTAAATGTGAGAGTTCACCTTTTCACTTTAAAACTTTCTGGTCGCTTGTGTGGCAACCTTGAAGCTGTTCTACTGAGAAAGAGAATTTTAATAAGGAATTATTAGCTTTATTTTTTCCACAAAGAGGCAAAAAATGTTGTTAAAAAGTAAATTCTCTTTTAATAAGTGAAGAAAATACACCTACATAACTTGTCAGGCCTACATTCCAAATACAGCAGCGTTATATGATTGTAAGACAGGATTTGCTTAGATAAAATTTTCAATAGGCTGTGTTATTAATTACATTGGCAAACTTTAGGCCTCATTCCTACTTTAATATACTTGGTGAATAATGATTATGTACTCTCAAATGAATTCAACAGAAGTGTTCTTGTTTATACTTTGCCTGTTTGTAGGTAAAACTTGGCATAGTGAGTAATACGATGTTCATCTTCTATATTAATATGTACTTTTCTGTTCTGTATATTGTACATTTTTGTGCGTTGAAATTTGTATGCTTTTGTCTAGGATAGTTGGAGAACTAGGTACAGACTGAGCACATGTTACTTAAAAAAAATGGTGTTATTTGCCTTTTTGGGAAAGATTTTGGGGCTTACCTTCTTACTTTTTACTGTATTAGGCTATAAGGGTAACTGGTCTCTACCGTTCATTACGATATAATCGGTCTCAGGTCAGGTAAAACAACTGACATTAAAAGATCTACCTACTTACATAAAAATGTATCTTTAGAAGTAGTGATAGTAATGATGATAATAATAATAATAATAACGCTAATAAAAAAAGAAAACTTAAGGAATGAAGCAACATAAAACGAGCAACAGAGATTGAATTAAAATAGACAGAGACATTTCTGGGCTGCTTGGAATGTAAATGAACTTTTCTCTGCTCAGAAATCTTATGAATATGAAAGAATGTGGAGTCTAAAAGAAAAAAAAACAGTAGATAGGATTGACAGGGAATTGACCAGTGAAGGCAAAGTAGGATTTGACTGTAAACTATTCAAACAACAAGACATGCATTCAATAATATAACAAAACAGAACAGCATTAGACCCACTACTGGCCTTCTATTCCCAGGAGTGTTATATAAGCATTTTCCCATCTCCTTCCTATAGCTGCCAGCAGATTAAATGAGAAAAACATAGCGGAAAAATATTACATTGGTAATGACACAAAGTAGGGTGTAGGGAAAAGGTAGAATATGCAACCCCAAAAGAAAGATCAAGGAGAATAGAGTAAAGGAGGAAAAGCAAGTGCAGAAAACTGTGACAGACAAGGCCAATCAGGAGCACAAATCATAACAAAATCAGAAGGAATAACAGCCTGCAGGTAAGCTCAGCTACACGGACGAGTCAGTGAGTAAAAGAGACAGAATTTTTGATGGCAGATAGTACAGAGTATAAGATGGGTGAAAACAGTTAGATGTTGTACAGAGTGAGGGACAACTGGACCAGTCAGTGAAGGCGGTACTGGAAAATAAGATGAAAGGTAAAAGATAGGGGAGGTAATGAAACTGTATAAGAATAGAAGAAGTGAGAGTAAGTGAAGAGACAGAGAAGAGGGATTCTGGGGAATGTAGACTCAGAGAAAAAAGGGACTAAGGTTCTTAGCAATGGAAAAATAATTTTTTTTTGTAATTATTTTACAGAGATAGACCACTGAATCAACCTAGACATTTTCAGGACACCACTGGAATTGAAATGCATGCAAAAGCAGATACAGTATACAAATGACAAATATATATATATATATATATATATATATATATATATATATATATATATATATATATATATATATATATGCCTTTAGAATGGATGAAACTGGGAGCTAAAACACAATAAAACATGGCTGATGTATTACAGTTAGTATTAAAGAAACTCTGACATTGTCAGACTCAGCTGTCTGCAGTATAAGTGTTATGTTGAATATGTTTCTATGGCTGATGGTTTAATGAAGAAAGAAATGTAGAAAATACTTGATTTTTTTTTTTGTTTCTTTACACAGCATATAAGATATTTGCAGTACAAACAATAGAGAGAAAGAGAGTTGTGGTATTTGAAGGAACAGGACTGTGGGAGAGAGGTAAATAGGGTTAAGAGGTCTAGCTACATGGCCAAAAAAGATTTAGTGCTGAATGTGTCTAAGGTACAGAACTGAAGGAGCCAGGCAGGGAGGCTGGGAACTGCATGGCCTATTTTCTCTCCTGCGGGTCTGATTTGATACATTTTCCCTGAATGAGAGCAGAAAAACACAATTCTTGCTTTGTGGGAGTGGCTGGTCTACTTGGAGGGAAAGCCATTCACAGAATTGATGGGGTATATTCAAAATATATGCAGAAATAAACACATCAAAACACACAAAAAACAAAAATCTCAACCCCCCCCCCAATAGATGTGACAATGATGGCCCCCTACCAGCTGACCTTCTCCCCAGTGATGGGGACCCAGTGAATAGATTAACCAGGAGGGGCCTGATGACTGACAAACAACAGGCCAAAACAGTTCAAAAAAATTAGGAGAGCAAACCTAAGATGATCATAGGAAAGTTAGCAGAGAGAGAGGCAATTATTCATACTAGAAATATCACTAAGGAATCCCAACTTGTCTGCATGCAGGAATGTTTCACTGTAGCAATAAGATATTTTTTACATTGCAGTTCAAAAGATATGCTATGGTTAGAGCACTTCAGCTTGTTTACAAAGTTTAGTAAAACAGTCCAACAGGGGAAAGCTTTTAGCATGTTACCAGAGTACTCTTGTTGCAAGACTGCAAGCAAAAAAGTGTTTAGGATTAGAAGGGAAGGGAAAGTAAAAGGAAGTAGCTAATGAAGATGATGAAGAAGATGCAAGAGGTGATTATTCTGACTCATTTGGTTGTCCTTTATTTACTCTCTAAATTGAATATGTTTGTGGCACTACATTGACACTGAAGCTTTTGTGTGATAAGAAATCACTGAACCATCCAAGGGCTTTGGAACTAATTCCCATAAGTATGATTATTTCAAGTTAGTCAAAGGCTTTAGTTAACTCATTGAAAATAAAAAAATATTCTTGTCAACATGGATAAATCTGTGTGTGTGTGTGTGTGTGTATATATGTGTGTGTGTGTGTGTGTGTGTGTGTGTGTGTGTGCGTGTGTGTGTGTGTGTGTGTGCAGAGTCATCATTTTGCTGCTATCAGACCAACATCAATGATGGCTACCTAATAACGATATATGTTTGAATGAAGTTCATAATTTTTATTGACATTTTTTCTGGGAAAGTCTACCTAAGTTGTCAAAAAACAAAAAAAAAAGTTTTTCTCCCCAGGTCTCCAATGAAAAGTTCTAAGTATTTCAAAACATAAATTAAACAATGCGGTTAAAGGTATAGCAGTTTGTCATAAAAATGACGTTTCTACTAAGTTGGGGCTTCTTCTTTCTTCTTCTTCTTTCGGCTGCTCCCGTCAGGGGTCGCTACAGCAGATCAACTGTTTCCATTTTTTCCTGTCCTCTGCATCTTGCTCTGTCACACCAACCACCTGCATGTCCCCTCTTACCACATCCATAAACCTTATCTTAGGCCTTCCTCTTTTCCTGTTACCTGGCAGCTTCATCCCTAGCATCTTTTTCCCAATATACTCTGCATCCCTCCTCAGCACATGTCTAAACCAACGTAATCTTGCCTCTCTGGCTTTGTCTCCAAACCTTCCAACCCGGGCTGACTCTCCAATATACTTATTCCTAATCCTGTCCATCCTCGTCACATCCAGTGCAAATCTTAACATCTTCAACTCTGCCATGTCAAGCTCTGACTCCTGTCTTTTTGTCAATGCCACTGTCTCCAACCCATATAACATAGCTGGTCTCACTACCCTCTTGTAGACCTTCCCTTTCACTCTTACTGGTACTCGTCTGTCACAAATCACTCCTGACACTCTTCTCCACCCTCTCCATCCTGCCTGTACTCTCTTGTTCACCTCTCTTCCACACTCCCCATTACTCTGAACTGTTGATCCCAAGTATTTAAACTCATCCACCTTCACCACCTCTACTCCCTGCATCCTCACCATTCCTCTATCCTCCCTATCATTCACACACATATATTCTGTCTTAGTCCTGCTGACCTTCATTCCTCTTCTCTCTTGAGCATATCTCCACCTCTCCAGGGTCTCCTCCACCTGTTCCCTACTCTCACTACAGATCACAATGTCATCTACAAACATCATAGTCCATGGGGACTCCTGTCTGATCTCGTCTGTCAACCTGTCCATCATCATTACAAATAAGAAAGGGCTCAGAGCTGAACCTTGATGTAATCCCACCTCCACCTTAAATGCATCTGTCACTCCCACCGCAGACCTCACCACTGTCACACTACCCTTGTACATATCCTGTACCACTCTTACATACTTCTCTGACACTTCCGACGTCCTCATACAATACCACAACTCCTCTCTAGGCACCCTGTCATATGCTTTCTCTAAATCCGCAAAGACACAAAGCAACTCCTTATGACATTCTCTGTACTTCTCCATCAACACTCTCAAAGCAAACATTGCCTCTGTAGTGCTCTTTCCTAGCATGAAACCACACTGCTGATCACTAATCATCACCTCCCTTCTTAACTTAGCTTCCACTACTCTTTCCCATAACTTCATGCTGTGACTGATCAGTTTAATCCCTCTGTAGTTACTACAGCTCTGCACATCACCCTTATTCTTAAAAATTGGTACCAAAACACTTTTTCTCCATTCCTCAGACATCCTCTCACTTTCCAAGATTTCATTAAACAATATAGTTAAAAACTCCACTGCCATTTCACCTAAACACCTCCATGCTTCCACAGGTATATCATCTGGACCAACAGCCTTTCTGTTCATCATCCTCTTCATAGCTATCCTTACTTCCTCCTTGCTAATCCACTGCACTTCATGATTCACTATCCGCACATCATCCAACCTTCTCTCCCTCTCATTCTCTTCATTCATCAGCCCCTCAAAGTACTCTTTCCATCTGCTCAACAAACTCTCCTTGCTTGTGAGTACATTTCCCTCATTATCCTTTATCACCCTTACCTGCTGCACATCTTTACTAAGATGGAGCATTATTTACGTTGTGTGCTGTAAATTTATCATTTGTATACAATACTTTCATAAGAACAGTGCTAAGAAGTTATAAGATTTCCTATCCAGGATTTTGTAGAAATAGTGAGGAATAGGTTTAAGGGTGAAGAGTGAAATACATTTAAGGAAAATAGGGGTGTTTGTTTAGGAAAAGAAGTAAGATTATGAGGAAAAATGATAGTTTACAGGAGAAGATGTGGGTAAGATCTATTATGGGTAAAATGTAGTGGTACAGCTGTCTAGAACAGAGGGGTTATGGTGGTTTAATGGGGGAGCAGGGAGTTGAATTTCTGACTGTTGTAATCAGAGAGATATTGTAGTTACCAGAAAGGAGTATCAGATAATCTGCTTTTTACATTATTTTCAAAGTTATTTTGTTATTACATTTGCCTGATCTCACTAAGTAGGGAACTCCAGAGTTTCACTATGCTGCAGGAGTAAAGTACAGAGCCATGGTAATTGTGAGCTCTCATAACATACACTTGGCCCAAGGTCCCAGAATACTTTGGACTGAGGAGAATTTATCATTCTAGCAATGTTTGATTAGCTGGACATTTTTGCAATTTATAGAGGATGTTGTGGCTAGACAGATTCAGCCAAGTTAATTTTAGGGGAGCAAAGCAAAGATGAGTATAATTTAGGATGTGCACTGTGAAACTGGCTATTTTGTTATAACATTGCTGTAGTCGCACTAGTTGTTCTGGTTGGAGGTGAGAGAAATTGAGGGCAGCATGTCATAGGTTTGGCACAAGGAAAACTATAGCGGTAGTTTTACATGCTTGGTTGGAGAGGTAACAGCTTCCTCGATATAGAGTGCCTGTTTTTTAGTGTTTTTTTACACCATTTTAACTATGAGTGTCAAATGTTAACTTATTGCTAGTTATAGCACCTAAAATGTGGATGGTGGAGACAGTATTTATTGGAGCATTATAAGGGTTGCCTATCTTTGCTGAATTCCTAGGTAGGAAAAGCATGTGTGTGTGTGTGTGTGTGTGTGTGTGTGTGTGTGTGTGTGTGTGTGTGTGTGTGTGTGTGTGTGTGTGTGTGTGTGTGTTGGCACCAGCAAGCTAAATATTGGGGATGGTGGCCCTGAGGTGGAGTGAGGTGTTGCTTGTGCATCACACATATCTTTATGAATACCGTCTGTTGGTTTGAGCCTTGGTCTCATGACACCATTACACATTGCAACACATTCCTTTGTGAGACTTTATATTATGCTTATGCTACCTGTAGAGAGCCCTGTATAGTGTATCATGTGGTACAAATCTTCCGTGTGATTACCCTAACCCATAGGCCACACTTATGCAGAATCCAGGCAATTGTTGACATAGGTACTGCACAGGCAGTACTTGCTAGACATTCCTGCAAGTCCCTCAATGTTGCTGCATGTTTCTGGGCAGTCTCCATGACCAGTTTGCAACATGTTTTGTCATCTGTTTTGGATGGGCATCTGTTTATTTTCTACATCAGTGTTGTCCCATACTTCATACACACATGCATGACTGTCTGCACTATTTGCCATGGTATATGCAATGGTGAGGTAAGGCTACTTATCCTACTTCTGAGTGCTACTTTTCGGATATGGGATCCATTCCATGGTTTGTAAGATGTGTGCAAGCCACAGCTGCCTCTGCTGCAGGTGAGTGGGCAAATGTCATGAACATACTTTTTGGACATCAGACCATTACTTGGTGTGACATTGATGCCCTGTACTTGATGGAAGGTGTGTACTCACAAAGAGTGAATGCTGTCAGTAAATCACAAGCTGCTTCCACAATATGTTATTTGGAGTGTGTCCACACATATGCTTCCAGTGTTTGTTAAGGTATGTATTCCCCATATTTGGTGTCCTAACATAGGATTCCATATTACACATTCATTGCTCATGTTAGAATCACATCACAGGTTGTAAAATGTGTGGAATGTGGTATTGTGGTTTGCTGTTGTTTATATCAGGAACAGTTGTCATTGTAATAGTGGTGTATACACTGTTGTAGCCACTGTATATGGGTAATGCTTCAGATATGTTCCTACTGTAGGCCATTTCTTCCACCATTACATTCATCTCTGTCCACAGGTCTTGCACTAACAGGTTGTTAGGTATACTGCAGTACTCTTACATACCCTTTAGATATGCCACCATGGTGACCACTGTGATGCAGTACAGTTAACACCAACAATAAGTGAACATGTACAGCATGCATTATGGGTAGGTGTGTTAAATATGTGCATGGCAAATAGCATGGCCATAACATGGCCTGTGTATTGGCAAACCTGAACAAAACAACTCCATACTCACCAGCTACAGGCTGCTGCCCCAGTTGTATACCAGAGGGACCTACATAGTTGTGTGAAAGAAGTAATATCAGTAGCCACACCTGTGGCATTGGTACAGGGTGGGAGCAGCATTTCAGCAGATCAACAGTACAAACCCACAATACTAGAGGTTATGCACATGTATTCATTACTACACTGCAGCAACAGACTATCTTATCTGACATATGCATGTAGATACTTTTCAGATGAAAATGGATAAACAACAGTTGTCTAGTAATGTGCCCTGGGGCCTTACCTGCATGCTTCTCATCCATTGTGTGGGTGGCACCCACCTCCATAATGCTGTATTCAGCCTGCTGGCTTGTCTGGCGGGCAGGTGCTCCAAGGGTGGCAAGGAGCTCCTCAGTATGTGTCCATGGGGGCTGGATGGCATGACCCCCACCTGTGGCTAGCTGGTCCCTCCTAACTGCAGCAGTACACTGACGGGCATGGCGCATGAAATCTGTGCACTGATACCACACCTGCTCATAATTTCGGTTGTGCAGGCTGACATTGTTTACCCTGTGGATGAGCTCGTTCCACAGGGGAGTCCTATCCTGCAGATCCTGGGCCCTGCAGCCAAATAGTATGGCATGATGCATGATGAGGTATTGCATGATTGTGTCATTTTCAAGGTTGTGAATGTGGGGAGATGTTCTTGGGGCAGTGTACCTGGAAGACATAAACAGGCAAAATTGTTACAGGACCTCATATGGTTGTCCACATCACATCAACATTGGATATTACTAGCAAATAATCCAGACTATACCATAGCCCTGTAAGCTATCATCACTTTGGCATCTTGCATTACACTCCTGGCCCTGACATGTCCAGTTCCCCCAATGTTGGACACTTAATGCCATAATCCACTGTTTGCCACTCATTTCTATGTAAAGAGATGACAATGGCCATCTTCCATGTGGATGGTGTGTGGATGGTGGCATGTCTGTGTTTGACTGTAGTATGTGATAAAACTGTGAGCACATGCCTGAGTTCATGTAGGAGACAAAATGTGATGTTCTCATGCCCCATGGAGACTTGCTGTCATTGCCATCAGTTGGCATTATGTCCATGCTCACCATTGATGCAGGCAGGAGTGTGGTTGATGTGTATATCCCCCTGTACTAATGTTATGGACAGGGTGCCACTGTTCCCACCTCTCCTGTCTGATGCAGGTTGACTGAATCCATGGCATGTGTATATGAGGTGTGCTTTACTCGCAGTACAGGTTGACTTGTGTTACTGGCTCTGAGACTACGTACATATGTGGAGACATGGTTGCAATTTGCCTCGGTGGTTTGGATATGTCTAATTTCTAGTCATAGTCAGCCTTACAGGAAGTCACCTGTGAACCAACATGCTTGCTCAGATAGAGGTGCACTTGCTTCCAAGTTGTGGTCTGCATCTATGGGTCCCTCTACAGCCACTATACCAACCTATTATGTGCTTTGTGTCTTGGTGATGTCCACCAAGAGGGATTACTCTATCGTTGCTGGAGGATGGTTGTACAGGTCAGGTACTGCGGATTCCATATAGCTACAGTGGATATGAAGTGTACACACCCCTGTTACAATGCATGGTACTTGTGCAATTGGAACATGACCCCAGAAAAGCACATGTCAACACAATCCCCACCTGTGATGTGTCCTATAGCCTGCTCAATTCAGTAGGGAACATAACAACCTGCCCAGTTGTACGATATGGGAATTAATACTCAGTACAGTAAGCCAGTTGAATGTGTGTGCACACCCTTACACTGATATGTTGTGTAAACACCTGCTGAGATGACTACAGCAGCCATTTGTCTTGGTTTATACTCTAACATCATATAAAATCTTCACTTAGCAATGGTTGCTCACCTTCCATGAAACAGCTTTGTTTCTTTTTCATTTTAATTGTACAGGTTATGGGTCACATTTGAGGTGAGAAATGTTTTGACATGATTTTCTGTGGTCTCATTGGCATACAGCTTGCACACCTAGCATTCCAACAGGGGTGTGTACACTTTGATATCCAGTGTATATGGGTGTTGATATAGCTGTTAGTGGTAGGCATGGACAGTGGGTCATAACACAGTTGTACGCGTCTCTGATTACTACGTGATAAGTATGCATGCTGTAGTACCCATATGAGTGTCATGGCAATGCAACAATCGGTAGCAGTACACATTTTATTTTGTTGTATGCAGTGACAGTGATATTACACACATGTGCAACATGCACATCCTATTTTCTAGACTGCTTGTGACCCATGTTATTACTTCTGTGCCTTTCATCTGAACATACACATACATACACATGCTCAGGGGATACCTGCTGTACATTTGTGTTCTATGTCATTATGGCACACTGTATTTACAGTCGTGCAGCTCAATCATGCCTCAACCTATTATACCATGACTTCTGGTCATTGGTCCACATCACTGGGTGACAAAACAGGGAAGTCAATTTTGATAAAGTATTAATATAGCTGCCATAACACAAGTATATGTGTAAGTGACTACATATATCTGTCACAACTGTGAACATTGTCCAGAAGAACACTGTTCAGTTGAATGTTATTAATTCAATATATCACATGCAGTTTAACACACACATCTGCAGCAGTGCTTTACTATGCTCATGCCTTATAGGTATCCTAGATTTACAATACAAACATGTATAATACTAATATTCACAGGTAACATATGGATATGGGCAACATCCCCATTAACTAGCCTAGCAGTGACACAGACATGCCTGTTTGACAGACACTCTAGTGGTTTCCATATGTCAGCTTTCCTTTCCCAAGGTGTGTCAGGCTCCTCAGCTGTGACCCAACTTATCCACCTCTTAGAGCATCACATGTGGATAAAGCCTAACATTAGGGGAGGATATATAGGGACAGATCATAGATATGCCTATTACAAACCTATGAAGTTTGTAGCATGATACATTTTGCATTACCATGACTGTTCTGAAGGTGGTGAAGTCTGAAACACATGTGTCTGTCATTACTTCATTACTTCCATCTCCAGCTATTTGCCAGACTAATATAGATGTTAGGAGGAACAGAACAGACACTATGATGGCTAAATCTTGACATTCTGTAAAGATTTGCACAGTTGACAGGTATGGCCCACTGCAGACAGAGCCAGATGCTATGTCCATAGCATTTGTTTAGCAGAACATCAGTACAGCAAGTATTGATGGCATATAGACATTCAATTACATGCTTACATGTGTCATATACCTGGCTTATCTTCAGGTTCCTTCTGTGTACAGGCTGTCTTCTTGTTTCTTATCTTTTATTTTTAGGTTTTATGTGGTTTCAAATTTTTTTTGTCTCTCTCTCTCTCTCCCTTTCCACTACTGGGATGGAGCTGGTTTGAATACGTTGAAGCATGGCTTTTGTAGGTGATGCTCATGTTCAGGTGATGAACTCTGCACCAATTGCTGTTCCCACTTGCTAATTGTATGCAGGCAGCTGTGTAATTCTTCCAATAGCCAATGTCATAGCAACCCACTACTATAAATGACTAAATCATGTGGGCATTGTACCTTTACCTTGGAAGACGTCCTTCATGTGTGGGGGCAACAGTGTTACAGACAGCAGGTAGGAATACCTCTTACAACAAGACTTGTGGACACAGGCCAACTACATGTTTGTATAAGGTTCCAGACCTAGGACAGTGTGTGATTATTACTGTTATATGCATTGAATACTGCTAGCTTTACAGGGTTTGTGTGTACATGCTAGTTTTGTATGGAATGCAGTCTGTCTGCATAGCTCTCAACTGTGGGCCTATCCACATGATGGCCAGAGGACTGGCTGTTATATTTTGTCTGTTCCCCACACAGGTCTTGTCCCTGACATATCAGTGGCATTCTCTCTGTTGATTGCTATCAGTACATGGCAACATCCATTTGTGTTTCTGACTTCATATTCCTGAGTAAGGGTATGTTGCAATCAATCATGTAACACCAGCAACTTTCACAGTGTATAACAGCAATATTTTAAATATGGCCCTGTGTTTCAGCCTCTGTCCTTCACTTATATACCAGGCTTTGCCCAGATGTCATGCAGTAAGAGGTTGGTAGGTATGGTCTATCATTATTTAGTGCTGACATTCCTGCTATCATTCCAGTGATGTTGTGGACTCCCACACAAGTTATGGGGTAGGGTCCATATATATGAGGGCTACAGCTGGACAAAACATGTGTGACCCTGTACAGTCTGGAGGTCAGTGTATAGAGTACACTGTTATATGCCCTTGTAAGACATTTTATGGGGGATGGGTATTAAATGTTTTTAACTTAGGCTGTTACATGTGTGGAATATCTGTAATAAGAAACATAAAGGTATATGGCTGTACATTGTTATATATTTCCCCATGTGAACAATGGTGGTCTAGAGCTTACTGTCTTACACACAGTTCTGTTGGTCAGTGTGGTAGTGATGTTTTAAGTTAAGCACTGTTATGTAACTGACACATTTACATTGTGACAATTGATACTTTCCCCCTAGGGGATTGACTACAGAGTGTAATTGGAGGCTGTTGAACTGCATCTGTAATTAAGTGTTGATTGATTCTTGTCTTCAAGGCAAGTGTGTTTTTACTGTTGTACTACTTGAAGGCTTTACCGTAGACAGCAAAGTATGTTATTGTTTGCAGATTACTGTATCATATGTTTTCTTTGAGAGTTGCATTAATCACTTATGTATTTCAAACACCTTAAATGCTATAAGAAAGGGCATAAAAATTTGAAATAGTACACAAATAAACATTTATGTGTATGCAAACTGTGTGGCGTCATGTCCTTTGCATTGTGTGGGTATATGTTTCATGCAATAATTCTCCTTTGTAGAAAAGAATCAGACACTGGCCATTTGAAAAGGTGGCAACTGTAGGAATAATGGCTGTTTGATATTCTGTGCACCCCCTATATACTCTCTTTATATATATCTATAAGTATTTATATATTTATATATGTATGTATGTATATATATATATATATATATATATATATATATATATATATATATATATATATATATTTGTGTGTGTGTGTATATGTATCATTAGAATGTTTAGTGCTTCCACACTGCGCATTCCCCATGATAGACTGACTGTTCTGCATGATATGTTAGAGAAATTATCCCAACACCTTACGACTTAGTGGTAACTTGCTGGGGCTATGTTGTGCATGTATATCCCTGGATGTCCTGGGTTCAAGACTTGTGAGGGCTGTTTT
Source organism: Protopterus annectens (assembly GCF_019279795.1). Lineage (NCBI taxonomy): Eukaryota > Metazoa > Chordata > Ceratodontiformes > Protopteridae > Protopterus > Protopterus annectens. The sequence continues at coordinate 149,834,864 of NC_056749.1, read as the reverse complement.
TTTTGTTGCAAGGCAGAACAGTTCCGTTGTGGAGGAAAGGATAATGGCAATAATTACAAGAGGTCCCTATTTTGGGCCCCTTCACACCCATATACAGTGCTTTTGGTCAGATGTTTTGCGGTGAGAGGTTCAGAGTGCAAATCTGATGTCTGAATGCACTACAGATATATATATATATATATATATATATATATATATATATATATATATATATATATATGTATATATGTTTTTATTTGTTGTATTTTGTATTAGTTTATTGCCTTTTTATATTTTGAGTGCTGTAATTTGTTTTCTTTACATTGTGTTTTGTTTGTGTTCTGCTTTTAACTGCATATTCAAACTTCAAAAGACACCACAGCTCTGCCTCTTGTGAGTCAGGCAGAAATTAGAACTGATCAATTAAGGACTCATACATAAGATAGAAGAGGTCACTTAAGGTTAATCATTTGTGAACTGAGTGGGTGGAGCTAGGAACTAAACCTTCTATTTAAGGGGTAAAATAAAACATTTCGGAGCTTTATTGGAAAGGCTCACCCAGACTCTGCTACATTTTGCTGTGAGGGAAAGGTTGGTTTGCTTTTTATTTGTTGTATTTTGTATTAGTTTATTGTCTTTATGTTTTGAGTGCTGTGATTTGATTTTTCTTTACCATGTGTTTTGCTTGTGTTCTGCTTTTAACTGCATATTAAAACTTCAAAAGGCACCACAGCTCTATCTCTTGTGGGTTAGGCAGAAATTAGAACTGATCAATTAAGGACTCATACATAAGATGGAAGAGGTCACTTAAGGTTAATCATACCACTGTCTTTCTAGTTGCCTGCCTCTTATGGTAATTTGACCATATATCTAATTTCCTCTCTGCTTTCACTAGCTTATGTGAGTAAGCACAAAATTATCATTTTGAGAAATCACTCCCATTCAACTATTTAAATTTATTGGCCATTCTACTGTATTTCATAGTACCGGAATACAAAAGTGATTGCCCCCTTTCAATCTATCTTGCTGTTTTAAAAATGGTGACTCTCCACTAAAACTTAACTTTTTAGACAGGTAAAACTTAAGTTGCCTACTTTCACATCTAACTTCTCTAGTGCACACTGCAGTGTTTAGGATAAACCATTTTTTTCATCTTACCTTTAAGCATACCTGTGACTAGCACTTGCTCTAATACCTGCTGGAAAGCACTAGGAAGCCTTAAAGTGATACAAACACTCAACTCTCCTTATTAATCAGGAGAAATTAATCATAGGCACTAAACAGCCTATAATTTCAAAGTACCTTGCTAAGGAAAGGGAAAACAGCTCCTGTACTTTTCAAAAAAAAAAGTACCAAACCAGGTATGCCCGAGGGTCAGCTTCCGTTGATTTCTCCTGTACACCTGATGAATCTGGGCATACTGGGGCAATGCAGCAATTGCCTCATGTACACAGACAACCCTCTCCTCCTACCACCCAACACTACGACCTGTGAGAGATGCACTTACATAGCCAAACTGGAAGCAAAGCTCTCTCCACCCAAGATTGTGCTAGACAGTCAAGAGGAGAAGGTTAACACCCGCTCTACACCTCAAGCAACACATAGCCCTTCTAAACTCACACCACCAACTGCAATCTGCAAGCAACACTAAATCCACATATGCAACACTTAACTGTAACCTGCCCAAGCAACAAGGACCTCCAAAGCTAAAACACAAACAACAATCACAACCAAAGTGTCACATAGCTCACAACACCACTGTGCCACCCAGCAACAGCCCCTAAGGCAAAACAGCGTACCTAACACTTTAGTCATAGTTGACTCTATAGTCAGGCAAACTGATGTCCCACTCACCAGACTGAACAAGGAGAAAATTACAGTGAGCTGCCTTTCGGGTGCCAGGATCCGCCACATAACTAATGCGCTCAAGTCATGCCACAGCAAGTACAAATATGACTCTGTCATTCTCCATGTTGGAGTGAGTGACTTGAGACGTACCTCCCTGGACTACATGAAAAGAGACATGGAAGAGCTTTTGGATCATGTGGCCCAGGCAGATATGACCCTAGCCCTGAGTAGCAGCCTGCCTTCACCCAGAATGATACCACAATATAAGGACAAAATGATTAACTTCAACAATTGGCTAATCTTCTGGTGTCATTCAAAGGGGATCCAGTATCTGTCTGCCTGGGACAACATGATTGACAGACCACGATGCTTTGCCAGAGATGGTCTGCACCTGTCACCCCTGGGATTCAGGTTACTGGCTAAGGATCTTGCCACCCCTATTGTGCCTTTTTTAGGCAAAGTTCAAAGGACAAAATCACCACCGTAACAGGTACAAGCATGCAAAATCTGAAGGTACTGCTACTCAATGCTAAAAGTCTAAACCTCAAAATACACTCTCTCGAGGCACTCCTAAAAATGGAGAACATCAATATCTGTGCAGTAACTGAGACCTGGTTCAGGGCTCCAGAGAGCACCCCTGCAATACCAGGCTACAACTCTTACCACACTTTTCGTCCACCAAACCACAATCAAAACACTAAATGTGGAGAAGTGCCCATATTCACCTAGGATATTCACACCACCAGGTTAGTTGCCCAATACAATGTGTCTGAAATTCTCCATGTGCAACTAACACTAAGTAAGACTGCAATCCAAATTGTAGCTTGCTACAGATCCCCCACCAAGCCACAAGATTCTCACTACACCTTTCTAAACATACTGGAAAATATTAATATACAACCAAACATCCTAATATTGGGTGATTTCAACTACCCTGCCATTAACTGGGAAAATGACTTGTGTACCAACACCTTTGCCCAACGGTTCTTGAAATTCATAAATTCCAATGCCCTGGATCAACTAATCCATAGTCCCACAACGGGCTCCAATATCCTAGAGACCTGGTCATTACCAACATGGGAAATCAATGCTCCACACCTATGGTCACCCCTTCGTTGGTCAGGTCAGACCATAAGCTAATCACCCTTAACATCCACATCCCACCCCCACTCCCATTAAGGAAACCTCCATAAATAACTTCTCCAAAGCCAACTTCATGCTAGTCAAGTCAGAAGATACAAACTTCATAACACCCATGCAGATGGGAACTGAAAATTCGACTGCTGAGTCTAACACTAAAGCACTGTACAAGTATATTCACTCATGCATGAATTGTGCCATCCCAAATAGAACCAAGATGCTCTCCTCCAAAAAAGGGAAGCCAATCTGGTGGTCCCCTGCCATAAACAAATTTTACAACAAAAGGAAGAAACTGTTGCAGAAAAGAGGAAAATCCCAGGATGCAAAAAACTCCCTTACCAGCCTGAGTAAGAAGCTGAGATCCCTCATAAAATCCTCCAAAGCTAGTTACAAAAATAAAATTGCCAATGATTCCAAAGACAACCACAAGGCATTCTATAACTATGTCAAGAATCTAAATGGCAATGCTCAGATCTGCTCTGATCTACAACAGAATGGCATTAAATATACTGATCCCAAAGATATTGTCAATATCCTGGCAGATCTATTCAGTGACAACTTCACCCCCCTCTCACCCCCTAAATGGCCCATCTCAATACCAGAAGATTGCCAAATTCCAGTAATAACAGCCACACAGGTAAAAAACACACTCTCCAAAGCTAAGAATACAGCATCCATGGGACCAGATGACATCCCGGGCTGTGTACAACATGAACAACAAAATGAACTGGCACCTCACCTAAGTGTCATGTTTAATCATACCCTCACCTCAGGTTTTGTGCCCACTGAGTGGCGCACAGCTACAGTTATCCCACTCCACAAGGGGGGATCCACCTTGGATCCCGGGAACTACTGCCCCATTAGTCTGACGAGTCTAATCTGCAAGGCCATGGAACATATTATCATGGAACTTATAAACAAAGACATTGGCAACTTAAAAACACTGGACCCCACCCAGTTTGGGTTCATGAAGGGCTGATCTTGTCTCCTGAACTTGATTGACTTCTTCGAATCAGTTTCCAGAGCTGTGGACGAGGGTAAGGCTGTCCACTCAGCCTATCTGGACCTCACCGAGGCCTTTGGCAAAATCCCCCACTCTGGAATCATAGATAAACTTACTAAGCTGGGCATTAATCCCTACATCACTCGATGGGTTGCCAACTGGCTTACTGACAGAACCCACACTGTAATAGTAGCTGACTCCAAATCCAGCTCCAGACAAGTGACAAGTGGAGTACCTCAGGGTTCAGTCCTGGGACCTCTCTTGTTTGGTATCTACTTCTCTGACATACAGGCCAACACTAAGGGACTCTGGCTAGCAAAGTTCACAGATGACTGCAAACTGGGAGCCATTATTGAATCCCCAAATGATGTGGATACTCTACAAAATGGCCTTAAGAAATAGATGCTTGTGACAGAGCCATGGGCTCAAGCTCAATGCCAAGAAATTTATAGATATCCCCTTTGGGAAAAAACATGTACCCGTGAATTACCAAACAGGTGGCAGTATACTAAACACAGAAAGTGTGATAAGAGACTTGACACTACTTCAATAACCACATCGCCACAACAGTCAGGAAATCCTTCTCTGCGGCACACCTCATCATTAAGGGCTTTTCATCCAGAAAAAAGGAGGTCATTGTCCCACTGTACTTATCCCCCAATAGAACCATTATAGAATACAATGCCCCATTTGGTATGTACCTCTCAAGACATCTGCAACAACTATAAAGGCCACAGAAATACCTCACTAAAAGAATCACAGGCCTAAAGCAGATGCCTATGCTGACTGCCTTAAAAAAATCCAGCTATACTCTGTCACATATCGTCTACTTCGAGGCAATCTATGCTTAACACACAAGGCCATGTCAAATCCAGAGCTGTTGGGCATGCTACACTTAAAAAAATCCCAATCCCCCAGAGCCACACACTCTAGGGATCTAAACTTTGTCATCACAATAAACAAAACATGCTGGAGGGATAGGTGCCTGACCCAGAGACTCCCCAGACTCTGGAATGCACTGCCCATACATGTCAAGCAAAGCACCTCTTTGGACCTCTTCAAAAGGAACCTTGATGATTGTATGGGAGAAAGGAAATGCACCCAGGTGATCACGTCAGTCACCCTGCTAGGCAGGGGTCCAGGGAAGTAAATAGTTTGGGGAAAAAATAGCCAGGGAATTGTTATGGCTAGGCTTGTATAGGCCCTAGGGCCGATAGCCTAGTACCAACCCATGAACCCATGAACCTATATATATATATATATATATATATATATATATATATATATATATATATATATATATATATATATATATATGTGTGTGTGTGTGTGTGTGTGTGTGTATATATATATATATATATATATATATATATATATATATATAGAGAGAGAGAGAGAGAGAGAGATACATACATATACATATATAAATACATTTTCCCCTACTGTTGAATGACTGTGCTTGAGAAAACATCACATGTATCTACAGCGCAGATGGCTTAGTGGTTATGGTGTGCAGGGTTCTGGGTTTGACAGTTGCAAGGGCTGATTATTTTGTTGCTGGGCAGAACAAGGGCTTTTGGATACAGAGTGATTGAGGCACTTTTAAGCAGTTGTAAGCGTGTTTGCAGGGGTTTGCATGGTGGTAAGCAATGCTAACTTCCGGTTAAATATGCTTACAGACAGTTAGCCTAAAAAGTGCTTAATCTGTGTAGGCATTGCTTAGCACTCCATAAACAGGCTTAATACTGCTTACTACTTCTTAAAAGTGCTTACTCCACTTATCCCCATGCTAATTTCTTTAAAAGAAAAGAAAAAAGGGGTGATAGGAAAGTGGTAAAAATGGGGGTGTGCAGAGGGAAAGACAATAGGGAAAGTAGCTAGGGATGTGCAGAATGGGTGTAGGGAAGGTCCATAGCTGTCCATTTCTTCTACAGCAACAGCTGTGCATATATACTGAATTTGGAGATATATTTGGACACTCAAACCCCTGAGAGAGTGGTGAGGACAACAATAATGTGTTGTGAAGCCAATTAGTCCAGATTAAATGTGTCCAGTGGACATGTGTGCAAAATGGACAGCTATGTATGGGGCGAAATATTTTGGGGGGAGGGATTGCCCTTTTTTTTAAGGTGAGAGTGGGATGTTGGGAAAGGATAGTATGTATATTTGGGGAGGTAGGTTGGGTAGGAAGACAGACAAGACAGCATACAGGGGTGGTATATGACACATGGGATAAATACCTTGGACGGGAAGGGGTGTTTGGAAATTGGAAGCACATGAGCCCTCAAATGGGAACAGTGGGACTGCAGTCCCCACCCATGGGCATTCACCACTGCACCTTGATGGTGGCCATGCTGAGGGCTGGGCAGGAGGGGCAGGCTGACTCTCTAACTGTGCCATGCAGCTCTCAAGCTGGCATAGCAGATCTCCAAACTCCTTTTGGAGCTCGCTATGCACCAAACCCTGGACCTGGCTTCGGGTGACAATATCCTGTTCGCGACCACTGCCAGGGGGAGACGAGCTCCATCCCCTGAGGCAGTTCCACCCGAAGGTGGTGCAAGACCAGTAGACGAGGAGGTCCCGGGGTGGGTCCCAGACGTGCTGATGCCTGGTGCCACAGCCAGATGAGGTGGGAGAGTTGGCTCCGCTGGGACCGGCCTTCCCAAACATGCTATGGTGTTACAGTTTTAGAACATATGTGGGTCAGTAATAGTCAACACAATCCAGGATTAGTTATAACAGCATGCATAGATATTCCTGTTAACCCAAAACAACAGATTTGGAACAGTTGCATAGCAAACAGAATACATGCATATATAGAACCACAGTGGTCATTACAACAGCATGCAGGTTACATTGATAGCAACAGGCCACCAATTATAGTATTTCAATATGGAACATTAATAGAAACACATTTCAATATTTGTTGAACAATAGGACATATGTCCCAACAGTAGGTTTGGTGTAAAACATGCCCACTGACTTGTGTGTTTAGATTATTGTTGCAGATATGGTGGAGGAGAGATGTCAATTAACAATGTGTATGTCCTTGCAGTACTCACAACTTTAATGATCATTGCTCTAATCATTACTCTACAGGTATTATTACAATACCCTATGGCCTTGGTTTAGGCAGTGGTATGTTTGTACACAGTGTATACTTCAACTGTCTTATAGCTACATTCTACTTCTCTTACCTGGTAGACCTGTGGAGGGAATTTTTGTTAACACTACCTGACTGTTTCTACACATATTCCCAGATTCCTAGTTATAATTCTGCACATACCTCTCAACCTCTTAAAATCTGTACAACGCTTGACAAACTGGGGGTACAAATAGGGACATATTTTAATTATTGCTCTTATAAACTTTTAGAAAGTTGCTAGAGTAACAGGATTTGTTTTAATATATATTTTCTGAAGGATCTGAAATCTGAAACTCAAATGTATGTCATTATTTAGTGACTACAATCCTGGGATCATCCCAATGATTTGCCAAGAAAATAGAGGAACAGGCCAAAAATATGAGGGAAAAATCTGGACATTCTGTGGAAATCTGTACAGTTGAGAGGTATGATTTTGCATACAGCTCGAACCATGGCTGTGTGTGCTAAAAATACAATTTGTGGTTTATCACAGTGAGCTATTTAGAAAGTACTGTCTTTGCCTTTTAGTGTTTTCTGTCTAAGTCTCTCTTGGTTGTACAGTCTGACCTTGTAATTACAACATTCTTATACAGACATTCCTAGACATATTTTTTATGTAGCACAGTGTGGGAAACAGTTGACACAACAGTACTATTCACATACCAGATCTTGGTGAATGCAACACGTGAGGCCATACAATACCAGAGTAAACACAACCAGTGCAGGATTTAGATCTTTATTGCCAGGCAGTTATACTTTTATTTAAATATGACCTATATGGGACTATTACTGTCATATTGTCTGGTTTATTCAGTACAAACCATGCACATTTTTATACTGCCAGGTGACATTTTACTCCTTTATATTTATTTGGTATGACTTCTACAAGCAGGATTGTTACTTACCAGCCTCGCGATGCAGCCTTTATAACCTGCTGGCATGGGCTTCCTGATTCACAGCCCACTCAGCTGCAGCTGTAATGAGAACAGAGAGACATTTATGCATACCTATCCATCACATACACAGGCTGCACTTTGGTAAACAATTATTGCTATGAATACTTACACACTGCTGGGACATCTCCTCTTTCTCTTGCTTCTTGGACCCACTGTTCCAAGAGCTCCCTATTCCTCCATTTCCAGTCGGCATAGTGGTGCCTGACCTGCTCAGCATGTCTAAGGGATACCAGTGCACTGGTGAGATCATCAGTGTGAATTTTCTAGGCTACCACTTTATATTGGGAACCCTGATACTGGTCCTGCAGCAGTCTCATGTCATGTTTTTTTACTAGGAGTCCTACCATGTCCTTGGACTCCTGTATGCCCCAGCGCTGAATCTGGAAGCACATGCCCTCTCCAACACCTGCCATACCGCCTACAGTAGAGAGCTATGTTATGAGCTGTATGAGCCATTTATGAGCTGTATTCCTGCCTGCAGGGTTTATATATAGTTGATTTCCTGCCCTTTGCCATGATTGGATGGTTTTGAAAATGCTGAGCTGATCTAAGCTATGGGTAAACCTGCTTAGCTAAAGTTGGCAGTGCTTAAAGGGACAGATTCAGCATTGTTTACCAATGGGCAAATGCACTTAGCTGGGTTGTCCATTGCTTAGTATTCATATGTACACAATGCTTACACCGGTCAACATAGCTCTGCAATGTTTAGCATTGCTTATGTTTTATTATATTGGTCTTCCACCTGTATCGTATCGATTCATCATATATTACATAATATAGATTTATTTATCTTCCCTGACATCCTCCAATTTGCTGTTCATAGGTTCATAGGAAGATACCAGGCTATTGACCCTAGGGCCTATATAAGCCGAGCCAAAAATGTACCCTGGCTTTCGCCACCCAAGAAAATTATTTTCCATTGCCCCTGTCGAGCACAATCACAGAAGTGATCCCCAGGGTGAATTTCCTATCTCCCATCCAATCATCAAGATTTTTATTGAAGAGTGCTAATGAGGAGCTTTGTTTGATATAGATAAGTAGTTTGTTCCAGAGTATGGGAAATCTCTGGGACAAGAATCTATCCCGCCAGCATGTTCTGTTTATTGTAGTGACAAGGTTTAGGTCCCTAGAGCATGTAGCTCAGAGGGATTGGGATTTCTTTAAGTGGAGCATATCCAACAGCTCTGGGTTTGACATAGCTTTGTATGTTAAGCAGAGATTACCTCTGAGTAGGCGATATGCGATGGAGTAAAGCTGGAGTTTTTTTAGATGGTCTGCGTAGGGCATCTGTTTGAGGCTTGTAATCCTCTTTGTGAGGTATTTTTGCAGCCTTTCTAGTTGTTGTAGATGTCTTGTGAGGTACATACCAAAAGGGGCGTTGTACTCTATAATGGGTCTAATGAGTAATGAATAGAGGGGAATAATGACCTCTTTTTTATTAGATGAGAAACCTTTTGTGATGAGGTGTGCCATGTAGAAGGATTTCCTGACTACTGTGACAATGTGATTATCAAAGGAGAGACTACTGTCCACCTGTGGCCCAAGCTCTCTAATCACACTTTCTGTGTTAAGTAGACTACCTCCTATGTGGTAGTTCATGGATACAGAGTTTTTACCAAAAGGGATGACAATGCACTTTTTGGCATTGAGCTTAAGGCCATGACTTTGACACCAGGCATCTGTCTCAGTGAGGCCCTTTTGAGGATGTCCACATCATTAGGAGTTTTGATTATGCCACCTTGTTTGCAGTGATCTGTGAACTTCATTAGCCAAAGACCTTCTGTGTTAGCCTGTACTTCTGAGAAGTAGATACTAAACAGGAGAGGACCCAGGACTGAACACTGTGGTACTCGACTTGTCACTGGTCTGAAGTCGGATTTGGAGTTTGCTACTTTCACAGTGTGGGTTCTGTCAGTGAGATAGTTGGCAACCCATCTTATGACATAGGGATTTATACCTAGTTTAGTGAGTTTTTCTATAATTCCAGAGTGGGGGATGGTGTTGAAAGCCTTGGTGAGATCTAGATAGGCTGTGTGAACCACCTTACCCTCATTTACGGCATTGTTGACACTTCAGTGAAGTCTATCAGGTTTAGGAGACATGATCTGCCTTTTACAAATCCAAACTGGGTGGGGCCCAGAGTTTGGAGATTACCAATGCCATTGTTTATAAGTTCCATGATGATATATTCCATAGCCTTGCAGACCAGGCTTGTTAGGCTAATGGGGCAGTAGTTCCCGGGGTCTGTGGTGGCTCCCCCTTTGTGGAGTGGGATAACTGTCACTGTGCACCATTCAGTGGGCACAAAGCCTAAAGTGAGGCTATAATTGAACATGGTACTTAGGTGGGGTGTCAGTACATTCCATATTTCATGTAGAATGCAGCCTGGGATGTTGTTAGGTCCCATAGATGCTGTGTTCTTGGCTTTGGAGAGTGTGGTTTTTACCTGTGCATCGGTGATTACAGGAATTTGCATTCTGCCATTATAGAGATGGGCCCTTTAGGGGGTGAGAGAGGGGTAAAGTTAGCACTGAAGCTATCTGGCAGGATGTTGGCAATATCAGTTGGTTCTGTATATTTAGTGCCATTGTGCTGTAACTCAGAGCAGATCTGAATTTTGCTATTGAGATTCTTGACATAGCTATAGAATGCTTATTGGTTGTTTTTAGAATCAGTGGTGATTTTATTTTCATAACTAGCTTTGGAGCATTTTATGAGTGATCTCAGCTTTTTACTGAGGCTGACTAGAGAGTTCCTCTAATCATGGGATGTTACTCTTTTTTGCAACAGTTTCTTTCTTCTGTTGTAGAGTTTGCTTATGGCAGGGGACCACCAGGTTGGCTTCCTTTTTTTGGAGGATAGCATCTTGGTTCTGTTAGGGACTGCACGATCCATGCACTTGTGTAAGTGCTTATAAAGTGCATTTGTGTAGGATTCAGCGGTCGTACCTCTATTGTCCATCTGCATGGGTGTCGTGAAGTTTGCCACTTCTGTCTTAAGAAGCGTGAAGTTGACCTTAGAGAAATGTTTTACGGTGGTTTCCCTAATGGGGTGGGGGCAGGATGTGGATGTCTATGGTGATTAGCTTGTGGTTGGATCTGACCACTGAGGAATTGACCTATGGTGTGTTGCCCATGTTGGTAATGACCAGGTCTAGGATATCGCTGCCCCTGCTGTGGGTGTGGATAAGTTGATCCAAGGCATTGAAATTTATGAATTCCAGAAAATGTTGAGTAAAAGAGTTGGTACATGAGTAATTTTACCAGTTAATGGAGCGGTAGTTGAAATCACCCATTATTAGGATGTTAGGTTGTACCCTAATATTTTCCAGTGTATGAAGAAATGAGAAGTGGGAATTCTGGGGCTTGGTGGGGGATCTGTAGCCAGCTACAATTTGGATTACGGTCTTACCCAGAGTTAGTTGCACTTGGATAATCTCAGATGCATTATGCTGAGCAACTAGTCTGGAGGTGTGGATATCCTTAATGAATATGGACATGCCACCACCTTTAGTGGTTCGGTCCAGGTTAGGTGGCTGAAAGGTGTGGTATGAATTATAGACTGGTAATGCAGAGGTGATCTCTGGAGCCTTGAACCAGGTCTCTGTTACTGCACAGATGTCGATGTTCTCCATTTTAAGGAGTGCCTCGAGTGAGTGCATTTTGAGGTTTAGACTTCTAGCATTAAATAGTATTACCCTCAGATTTTGCTTGCTTGTACCTGTTATGGTGATGAATTTGTCATTTTAACCTTGCCTGAAAAAGGCACAATAGGGGGTGGCAAGAGCCTTAGCCAGTGTCCAGAATCCCAAGGGCGACAGGTGCAAGCCATCTCTGGCAAAGCATCGTGGTCTGTCAATCATGTCATCCCAGGCAGACAGATACTGGATCCCCTTAGAATGACCCCAATAGGTTAGCCAATTGTTGAAGTCGATCATTTTGTCCTTGTACTGTTGTATCATTCGGGGTGATGGCAGGAGGCTACTCAGAGCTAGGGTCATACCTGACTGGGCTACAAGATCAGACAGCTCCTTTATGTCTCTTTTCATGTAGTCCAGGGTGATACGTCTCAGGTCATTCACACCAACATGGACAATGACAGAGTCATATTTGTACTTGTTGTGGAGTGACCTGAGCATCATGTGGCAGATCCTGGCAACTGACAGGCAGCTGACAGTAGCTTTCTCCTTGTTTAGCCTGGTGAGTGGAACATCAGTGTGCCTGACTATAGAGTCACCTATGACTAGAGTGTTGGGTACATTGTTATGCCTTATGAGCTGTGGCTGAGTGGCACACTGAGTTTGTGGGCTATGTGTCATTTGGGTTGTGTTGGGGGGTGGAGGTTACTTGTGTTTCTGCTTTGGAGGTCCCTGTTGCTTGGGCAGATTTTTACTGAGAGCATCTGTGAATGTAGGTGTATGTTTCGTGTTTCTATGTGTGTGTTTTAATGGTGTAGGTTTTGAGGGACTGTGTGATGAGTGTGGTGTGCTGCAAGTGTTTACCCTCTCCTCTTGACAGTCTAGTCCAGTCTTGGGTGAAGAGAGCTTTGCTTCCAGTTTGGCTATATAAGTGCATCTCTCCCACGTTGTAGTATTGGGTGATAGGAGGAGTGGGTTGTCTGTGTACATGAGGCGATTGCTGACCTCAAGATGCCCAGATTCATCAGGTAGACAGGAGAAAACACTGGGAGCTAGCCCTTAGACATTCCTGGAAAGGTGCTTATTTATTAAGTACTAAAACCTGTTTTCCTTTAGACAAGTGAGGAAAGTTGAGTGCTGTAGTAATTTGTAGCTTATTTAGTGCCTACAAGAGTTATGAACAAGTGCTGAGCTCAAAGAAACAGATTTGAGTGCTAAAACTAAAAAAACTGGCTAGTTCTAAGGGAAAATTTGAAGAGCAGACTTTATGGCGCCAGGAATAGTTTAACCCTAGCTAAGCGGTGGGGGCTCAGAAGCTTACAAACAGCCCTGGATACAGCAAATCTGTAGCTGGATTACACTACTTATGGGAAAGGCAGGAAACAAGCTTAGACATTTTTTTTGTAAAGTGGAAAGGGAGTAAGGAGGAGCAGAAGATAATTCAAGGTTAAGAACTAAGTGTGCTGGCCTTCTCAAATGTTCTCCCTGTATTAGGTAGAATGAGGTAATGGCACTAAACTGGGACAATGCTATAACTACCCACACTACTTAGGTAGAAAAAAACTGCAGAAATGTTTAGCACAGCAGAAAAGCAGCAGTGAGCCTTTAAATGAATGTTTTAAACAGATAAAGTTGCAATGAGACTCTAGAGAATGCTTTTAACTGCAAACAAATAAGTTATATGATACACTCCTTGGCAGGAAATCTGAACAAACAAACCCAAACAGGTGCTTAACAAATTTAGAAAATTTCCTGTTAATACCTCACACACAGTAAAACTAGCTAGAAAAGTATGCAGCAGACAATAAAAGTGCTATAAATAACTCATAAAAATAAGCAAAAACAGGACACTTAATATTATATATCACAGATCAGGGTTTGCTCAGTGCCCTTGCTCAGTGTGAAATGACAGAAACACTCACAAGTTAACTTCTTAAGTAACAGAAAGTTGAAACCTAAAACAACTTAAAAAAAAAGCTTGAAAGAACCAATGAGGTGCTTACTCCAAGCCGTAGTCCAGATAACCCTAATCAGCCAATGACCATAAATACTCCCCTCTTACTGAAATGCAAGAATGGCTTTGGCTAAACTAAGATGGCCTGGAATATGTGCTCAGACACATAGCCTCTACAAACAAACTAGTCCCAACACATAAGCCTGAATATGGACAATGCTACAACTACCCACACTACTTAGGTAGAAAAAAAACTGCAGAAATGTTTAGCACAGCAGAAAAGCAGCAGTGAGCCTTTAAATGAAAGTTTTAAACAGATAAAGGAGCAATTAGACTCTAGAGAATGCTTTTAACTGCAAACAAATAAGTTATATGACACACTCCTTTGCAGGAAATCAGAACAAACAAACCCAAACAGGTGCTTAACAAATGTAGAAAATTTCCAGTTAATACCTCACACACAGTGAAACTAGCTAGAAACATATGCAGCAGACAATAAAAGTGCTATAAATAACTCAGAAAATAAGCAAAAACAGGATACTTAATATTATATATCGCAGATCAGGGTTTGCTCAGTGCCGTTCCTCTGATTAGCTCAGTGTGAAATGGCAGAAACACTCACAAGTTAACGTCTTAAGTAACAGAAAGTTGAAACCTGAAACAACTTTAAAAAAAGCTTGAATGAACCAATTAAGTGCTTACTCCAAGCTGTGATTAATTTATTCTTGTGTGACTATACTGTATGGGACACTTGTATTTATATGGGGGTTTCACTACTTTATTACACTGAAACCGCACATTGGGCCTAATACACTACTGTGGTTGAGAAAAATCAGTTCTGTCTTACATAAATATGCAAAAAATTAAAATGTTAATATTTACACATACAAAATTGAAATGCCTTTGGTGAGGCTCAAACCATGAATGAACACACACAAGGCATACACTCTAACCACAACACTATTGCACGTATGCTTATTCTGGATGTCTATTGCTTTTTAACTTATTGTGCCGTTTCAGTTGGGGTAATCATAGCTAAGCAATGGGCACACCCATGCAGCTACTTTTAAACTTTATTGCATATATAAAAAAAATATATATATTTGTTGTGTTTTTTTATCTGTACCCTTCAGAATATCCATGCTAATGCTGAGCATGTTATCCTATCAACTTTCTGCTTTGTAGGGACGATTGCCCATTATAGCTTTGTCCACATTCCTTACTCTGACAGGTTGGGAGGTGTGCACTATGTGCTTATGCAAAATCAGTTATTCTATCAACTTTCTGCTTTGTAGGGATGATTGTCCCTTATGGCTTTGTCCAGATTTCATACCCTGATGGGTTGGGGTGTTACAAGCATTCTTGCTCATTTTAAATTGCCGAACAGCAATTCTGGAGTGCAGGGGCATGTGTATTGTGAGACCTCTGCCCACAGACACACCCCCTGAGCTTGTACATGGAACCATGTCGGTTCAACAGCACAGCAGTGTGCCTTCATACATATGGATGACTCGCTGCAGTGCTGAACGGGAATGGTCCCTGGCAGTACACTAAACACCAAAAGTGTGATAAGAGACTTAGGGACACAGGTGGACAGTGGTCTCACCTTCGATAACCACATCGCCACAACAGTCAGGAAATCCTTCTATGTGGCACACCTCATCACTAAGGGCTTTTCATCCAGAAAAAAGGAGGTCATTGTCCCACTGTACTCATCCCTCATTAGACCCATTATAGAATACAATGCCCCGTTTGGTATGTACCTCTCAAGACATCTGCAACAACTGGAAAGGCCGCAGAAATACCTCACTAAAAGAATCACAGGCCAAAAGCAGATGCCCTACTCTGATTGCCTTAAAAAAACTCCAACTATACTCTGTTGCATATTGTCTACTCAGAGGCAATCTCTGCTTAACATACAAGGCCATGTCAAACCCAGAGCTGTTGGTCATGCTACATTTAAAGAAATCCCAATCCCTCAGAGCCACACACTCCAGGGATCTAAACCTTGTCATCACAATAAACAAAACATGCTGGTGGGATAGGTTCTTGACCCAGAGACTCCCCAGACTTTGGAATAGATTGCCCATACATGTCAAGCAGAGTGCCTCTTTGGCCCTCTTCAAAAGGAACCTTGACGATTGGATGGGAGAAAGGAAATTCACCCCGGGGATCAAGTTAGTTGCCCTGCTAGACAGGGGTCCAGGGAAGTAAATAGAGTGGGAAGAAATAGCCAGGGAATTGTTATGGCTAGGCTTGTATAGGCCCTAGGGCTGATAGCCTAGTACCAGCCTATGAACCTATGAACCTATGAACATAGCCATTGTTCTTTAATATCACATTATACTGCAGCAATTAGCTGTCTTGTTAGGTGATGGAAATGTATCAGTGATGAACACAGTAAATACTTACACACAAGCATATCTGAGATGGCTTAGTGGTAAATCAGTTTGGCTATGGTATGGTCCTGGGATTCAGCCTAGCAGAACAGTTGACATAAAGTCAAGAGAAGGCAAGAATTCTCTGTATTTTGAAACATAATTTCTGAAATTCCAAAATAGTGAAGGAAAAAAAAAAGATCACAAAAGGAATCATGCAGGTTTTTTTTTCATAACTCCACAACCTGAACTCTATCACTGCATTCAGACCAAAGTTTGAATATTTCTAGTTTTATGGAAAGGGATTCAGAAAGTCACTAAACACACCACAGCCTAGCAGTGTAAATACACAGAATGTATCAAGCACTGTACAAAACTTTCCACCAGGTGTTCTTAGTGGAACAACTAGACAAAAATTACAATACCCTTACCATTTTTTTCTGCTAAATATATATATATTAATTTCCTCTACACTACATTAGGATCACTTTTATAGAGATACATTTTTTGGGTAGATTGGACATATAGATACATTTTCCATGGGCTCTACTTTGTAAATGTAGCTAGAATTTAAATTGGAATTATTTGACACATGTTTTGTTTTGTTTTCAGACACTGTAAAATATAGCCCCTTTGTGCATGCACAAAGGTTTTGTGACTTTGAACATTTAGGGAATTTGGAATTTTTGCTGCACGTATAATATACACTTTTATATATTGATACACACCGGTAACTACATCTCTATACCCTAGTTTGTGCACATCATGTGTTTTTAGATTTTAATTTCATAGGTTTTATACTGGAGCATACGTTACACGTTTTGGCATTGTTGTAGAACACTATGTCCCAGTCAGTCTGTGGAGATGTGGATGTGGTTTGTGTGACTGACATGACAAATGGCCATGATGTTATATGGAAATGATGCATGATTGACTGCCATGCAGTTTGACAGTGATATCATGTATACATTGATAGTTGATTGACAGAAATTGAAATCACAGCTATACACATGGGTTCCGCTGGAGACAGATGTTATTACTTTGTCTTGGTTCACATATTACAGAACCAACAGCCACTTAGTGTTATGGCTAGGGTTAGGTTTAGCATTAGGGCTAGGGTTAGGGTTAAGGTTAGAGCTAATCCTAGTACTAACCCTAACCCTAACCCTGTAGGTGTGTTTTTTAGTGAACATCTCTATGTTATTAAACAGTAAATTGCTAAATGATATCAGGATAAATTGCAGACAGTTAGAGGTATTCATGCCATGTAATGACCTTCTGTCTTTACGCATAAATCAGTATTAAGAACCAGCTTGCTGCTAACATCATACACAACATCTTTCGTTAGTAGTAGTTCCAGTTACGGTGCTGTTTCTTTACCATTATTGAACTGTAGTGTCCCCAGTGTAGTGCTAGTTACTTATAAAAGTAATACATTACTATTACATTACTATTACTTACTACTTTTCTAAAAAAGTAATATATTACTATTACTAGTTACTAAGTAAAGTAACTTGTTACTTTTACAAAGGTATAGTTTATTGATTAAAATATTGAGATTTACCAACACAAGTAAGCACATGCATATAAGAGTATTATTAAAGTTGTATACATAATATTACAATGATGATGAATAGCATTTAACAGTTGAATAACCCCAGCAGATTAGTCTTTATAGCCAGGTGGCACAGTGGTGCAGTGGTTAGCATTGTCACCTCACAGGAAAAGGATCTCCAGTTTGAGTCTTAGCTGTGGTGTCTTCTGTGCAGAGTCTGCTGGTGTTGTGTGTTCAGATAAGACAATGAGGCCTGGGTGTTTGTTTAAGATGCTTATTATGCACATACACATCAGGATGTATGACTTAAACTAGCTAACTTGACTGAACGCTACACACATACATGCTTTCACTCTAGCTGCTTACACAAAATGGCACTCTGCTTGCATGTGCTCACTACTTATATGCACTGCTTGCATGTGCTCACTACTTATATGCACTGCTTGCATGTGCTCACTACTTATATGCACTGCTTGCATGTGCTCACTACTTATATGCACTGCTTGCATGTGCTCACTACTTATATGCACATGTCCACAAAGTACAGTGGCTTTAAAGGTACAAAAAACACGGTATGATCTACATCCTTCCCCTTTGGTAATTTTGTCAGGCAAATGAAAATTACAATAATTCTATCATACAAATGAAAAATGACAGTCAACTACGCATGCAAATTATATAAACACAAATAATAACAATCATGTCCAGGTTGCCATGTATCTAGGATTAGGTCTTGAGATATGACCTGATCTCATTATATAAAAATCAGTACTGGGTTTAACAAATGGGACAGTTACTGGGGAATGCTTTTCATTAGGAACTTCAGGGACACTTTCAGGAACAGGAACAGAAGATGAATTGTTCTCTGGAACAGGAACACTTAATAACATACTCTGAGAATTAGAGTCTCAATTACAGACAAAATGCTGTAACACTGGCTTGGACACCGGCAATAAATGTTTCCGATTCCACCTAAATTCCATTCCTTGTGACGCAATGATGTACAATCTCTGTTCCTCACATAGGTGATTTACAAGTCCTACTCGGTCAAAACCTTTTGCTTTCTGCATCCTTACTATCTCTCCTTCTTTTAATGGTTCAGAGGTTCGCTGCTTTTGTCATAATGGAATTTCTGTGACAAGTGCTTTTTCATGAGTTGAGCTTTTACTGCTTTGTTGTTTTTAGCACTTAGAATTAACAAATTCTAGCGGATTGGTAGTGCAGCTCTGGTCTGTCTCGACATCATTCTCTGAGCAGCTGAACCAAGTAAATTGTCTCAAGAAATGTCTCTGAGATTAAGCACATTGAGAAAAATATCAGTTTTGTCTCTTTTGGATTTTTCCAACAACTGCTTCACACTAACTGCACATTCAGCCAAGTCATTAGATTGTGGATACTCAGGACTGCTAGTAACATGAATAAAGTCCCATGTCTCAGGAAATCTTTTGAACTGCTGACTTGTAAACGTTGTACCATTGTCATAAATGACATTGTGCAGTCTACCAGGGAGAGAAATATGTCTCTTCAATTTCATAATGACAGTACTGGAAGTTAGGTTAGGAAGTAGGTCAATCTCGAATCAATTTGAATAAGAGTCTTCTAACATCAAATAACGCTGACCATTCCATTTGAAGATATCTGTGGCTACTATCGAAAAAGGTAGTGCAGGAATCTGGTTCAGCTGAAGTCGTTCTTTTTGTTGGTGCAGTTTAGCACTATTACAAGCTGAACAAGCTAAGATTTCATTCTCAATATATTTTGGCATAGAAGGCCAAAATACTAGTTCTCTCGTCCTTCTTTTGGTAAAATCAGTTCCTGGGTGACTTCTACCAGGATTTTAATATACTCTTGTTGCAAGGATTTTGGAATTTCCACTTTTGGACCTTTCATGATGATTTAATCTTCCATCAAAATCTCATCTCTATAAGGAAATTACTGCTGTATGTCTAGTGATAAGCAAAATTGTTTTGCAAGCCATCCGTGACTAATAAAATGGTTCAGCTTCCAGAGAATTGGATCGGAAGCTGTGTGATTTCTAAGCTCATGACTTGTGGGAGAAAAAAATCTCACTTTCATAACTTCAAAATCAACTCTCTCATTGTCATGCTGGTCAGTGGTTTGTCTGGGTTATCTGGATAAAGTATCAGCAAGATAAAGAAATTAGCTTTTGCGTAAACCATATTGAAATTGTACTTTTGCAATTTTAACATCGTGCATTGCAATCTAGCTGGAGTTGTGTGCATTGGTTTTCTCAAAATAGTAACCAGAGGTTGGTGACCAGTTTCAATCTGGATAGGTCAGCTATAAATATATCATTGGACTTCGAACATGCAGACAACTATTGCCAAAAGCTCTTTTTCAATTTGTGCACACTGCATCTCAGTTTGAGTTAGAGTTCTAGATGCATAGGCTATTAATCTACCCTCTTGAGGAATTACTGAACCAAGACCATATTTTAAAGCATCACAGGAAAGAGTTACAGGTTTGTGAACATCATAGTATCTCAAAGTGGGTGGACTGGCAATTTTCTGTTTCCTGACATCTAATGCTCTTT
The DNA here is from genome assembly GCF_019279795.1 of Protopterus annectens. Taxonomy (NCBI): domain Eukaryota; kingdom Metazoa; phylum Chordata; order Ceratodontiformes; family Protopteridae; genus Protopterus; species Protopterus annectens. The sequence goes on along the minus strand of NC_056749.1, from coordinate 149,814,715 downwards.
GGTGTTGTTCCAACCAGGACCAAGTTTCATTTTCGCATGTCAGCTCTCGTAGCAGTGCTGAAGGCTCACTTAAATCAGGAATGAACTTGCCTAAATAGTTTACCATGCCAAGAAAATGTTGTAAAAATGTGGCATTGTCTGGAGCTGGCATCTCAAAAATTGCTGCTTGCTTGGGTAGATCTGGTCGTAAGCCTGAAATGGTAAACAAATGACCCACATAAGTAACTTCTTTAAGCCTAAATTTACATTTCTGAGGATTCAGTTTAAGATTCACTTCACAAGCATGATCTGGAACTTTTCCGAGGTTTCTATCATGTTCAATTCACCATTGCCTCCTCCAAGAAGTGAAATCTTCCAACTTGCAATGGAACATATTTTTGCTGGTTATCCATGTACTCCATTGTATGTTGGAAGTCTTCACTGGCAGAATTTATCCCAAATGGCATTCTCAAAAATATGTACCTTCCAAATGTACTGAAAGTGGTTAGCAAGGAGATTTTTGATTAGAGACACCATCAACATAAAAAGTAGGGTCACAGCTTTCTACTTGATCAACTTGCTTCTTGAAATGCTCTCTCTCTTAATAAAAGAATGTACCTGTTTAGATTTACAGAGCTTTCTGAAATGATTCCACTTTTTATATCTGTGGCATTGCTGAACAAAAGCTAAGCACTTTTCTCATTTAGATTCGTGACTGCCTTTAAATTACGGGAGATGACTATGACGTTTACCATGGGTTTTGCTAAATCACCCCTCATTTTTTCTGCATGTGCCATGGGTTTTATTAAAGCTGCCCTGGGTTTCATTCTGGGAGCCACATCCTTTTGGCATATACCTCTTAACCTCATTCTGCATACTATCAATATTCTTGCTGGAAGACACTGCAAGCATGCTCTTCTCATTCGTAAGCATATTCGTGTTGTTTTCTGTAAACTCATATATCTGACAAATCTCTATGGCTTTGCTTAAAGTTAAATCACTGCCTCAAAGCAAAATCTTTCTCACTACATCATTGTTAACACCACACGCAAGCCTGTCTTTTATCAACTCATCTCTCATATCACCAAATCTGCACGTTTTTGCCTTGTTCTCAAGTCAGTTATATATGCTGCAAAAGTTTCACCAGGCTTTTGATCTGTTGTGTAAAATATGTGCCTTTCCAATGTAATATTCCTCTGAGGGTTGCACATTTCCCTAAATTTACATTTTAAGCACCCAAGGTTTTCCCAGGTTTAAGCCTGTACTACAATATGACAGTCTTCCCCCTCCTCTGCATATAAAATGAACATTCTCTCTCATTGGCTTCTGAACCTGCTAAATTGAGCAGAATAAATGCTTTTGTACTTGTGTCTTTATCAGAAAAAGCAGCTAGTATGAAAATATCATATTCTTGCTCAAACTCTTTCCAATTCTCAGCAAATACAAGTGGACAAGGTATGCAAAATCCCTCTGCCATGCCAAATAAGTGTCAAATACCAAGTACTTGTAATTATATTCATCTTCACAACAGACTCTTTAAAATAAGTGTACTATTTGAAAAGACTGTACTGTAATAATGCACACACTGCAAACACTTTGCACACTTTAGACACATTTAGATCTGCAGTCTGGTCATCATTAATTTTCACCTCCATTCAGTGTTAAAAAAATAGCTCAGATAGCTTTAGTTAATGGGAAAAAGCAGTACATTGTGAACAAATTCAGTTGTTTTTTCTTTTCAAACATTTTATACAATTCTGATATTGTTTCAAAATGTTTTTTGTAATTATTCCAAGTACTTTTATCAATATGCCTCAATTTTGAGCATTTATTCAATAATTCATTTTGAACAATTTGAATGCTTCACTTTATATTCGTCAAGGGAAAAATCATTAAAACGAGTTTAAATACCTGGAAATATTTTCTGACCTGTTTACGAGTTGTTTGCAAATTGCTATTCCTCCATTTCTGACTGTGCATCTCATGGTTTTAAGAAGTTTTGACTTCGGATCCCATTCTGACACCATGTCACTCATGTTGTGTATTCATATAAGATGACACAAACACATCAGGATGGATGACTAGAACATACAACTTAAATGAACTAGTTAACTGACTGACTGCTGCACACATACATGCTTTTATTCCATTTGCTTACACAAAATGGCACTCTGCTTGCTCGTGCTCAGTACTATATGCACATGCCCATGAACTACAGTGGCTTTAATAGTACAACACACATGCTTTGATCTACACTCCCTGTGTTCATGTGGGTTTCCTCAGGGTGCTCCAGTTTCCTCTCACATTCCCAAGATGTGCTACAGGTGGACTAGACATTCTAAATTGGATCTAGGCGTGAGTATGTACATGCATGTGCCTTTTGAGATAGGTTGGGCAATGGGCTGGCAACTCCACAACATAAAACTCTACTGCCACATATTCTGCAGACTGATGATCCACTGTGGTAATCCCTACCAGGTGGAGCCAGAAGGAGAAGAAGAAAAGATTAGTCTTTATAGCTAGAGTCACAAATAATAATTAAACTAAACCAGCCAGCAGCACAAGACCTATAAATACCTATCAAATTTTGTGTATTTTCAACAACTAAAAATTGAAATCCAAAAAGAATTGTAAATAGTACATAACAAAACATTGTCAAGACAAACGGGTTGATTATAGATCCACCAGGTGTGCCCTGCTTGGTGCAGTGGGTTGGAGCGTCGGGTGTTAAACCGATGAGTGATGAGTTTGATTCAGATTGATGGTGGTATGGAGAACTAATGACTTTTATAATATGGCAAGGTAAGGATACGATATCTAGCAGGATAGAATTGTCCCAATGTTAGGGGTCATTTTAGTGGGTGAGAGTTCCACAGTACCGGGGCAGATCTGCAGTCTGGTCATCATAAGTTTTCACCTCCATTCAGTGTTAAAAAAATGAAGTAAATTATGCTCCAGACTAATTCTAATGATCTGTTATGAATGCTACATGCTATGAGTTGTGCCGACATTGTGCTGTAATTTTCTATCCAAATTACCTCTTCAAAGTCTCTATTACCTCCTTACATCTGATTACTATACATACTATATAGAGCCCCCAGAAATGTTCCATCACTCTTTTGGGGTGATATCGCCCACTTTGAGACCCATTGGTTTAAGCAAAAGTACCTGAAAATTAGTACACATTTAAGTTACTAGTTACTAAAAAAGTAATATATTACTATTACTAGTTACTATTTTAAAAAAAAACTAGTTATATTACTAGTTACTAGAAAATGAATATATATTACAGTAATATATTACTTATTGTAAGAAGATATTACTCCCATCACTGAGTACACCCTCGAGCTAACGTGCCGAATACCTGATGAATATTTATGGAGCCTATGAATATTCATTCATTATTCCAACACGTCACCAGGTGTTGGGTAGTGGGTTGGGTTTAGACAGGACTTGCTACATCCCATCCAAGGAGGTACTGTTCTTCAGCAACACCCATTTTTTTTTCTGTTTCCTCAGCACAGACTGTCACATAATTGTTTACATATGAAGCTTACATTCTGTAACTACCTAAATCATATAACGCTTAAGTAAGACTTAACTACAACTTAAACACAGAGTTTTGGGTCAGTTTATCTTCACATTTCATATTTTTATAATTTGCAAGTTTGTTTTTATTAGAATTAAATATAGTTATTGGTAATACAAATGAGTTAAATAGATTTTTAATAGTTTGAAGTGTTTCTTACTTCTGATTTACAATTACATTTAGACAGACAATAAAACTTGGAATTTCTACTTTGTAGACCTGAAGAAGAATTGAAAGTGATTTTAATTAAATGATGTGGGTAAATTAATAAGATGAGAAGATAATTGTATTTTATTATTATGATTTTTTTTAAATTTTAAAATGTTATAAGGATGCAATAAATAGAGAAACAGATTTTTAGGACTGTTGAATAGCATGGTATTTTAGGTTAACTTGGATCCTTGTTATCACATGATTTTAAGGGAAGGACGGGGGGCTATTTTTTATTACAGCTGGACTGATCTGTATTTACAGCAGAAACTTTACCACTGCCACTTCAACTGCTGTTTAAATAAGTGTTCTTAAACACATTAACCATTTAGTCCGACGGATTACTTATTTGTGCTAATAAAGGATCTGTGAATTCAACATATCCTGGGTTGGATTTTTTACTTGATTTACTAAGTTTAAAAGATTTATTCAAGCAGACGGATTTGTTTTTTTTTTATTATTTTTTAAGTTAAGCTTTAAGTTGAATAACAATGAATACCAATATTAGGTTCATATTGTTTCAAGATCTGAGGAGTAATTTTGTTTAGTTATTCCACTGAGAACACTTAGTTGAAAATTTCTTACAGTATTTGTTTTTTTGGACTGTGTGTGTGATACTTGGCTTATTGAAACTTTGAGGGACTGTTTGCAGATGTTGTCTTGTTGAACAGAATGTATCCTATCACTTACATTGCTACAACTATGAACTTACATCAAATGAAGAATTAACTTTGATGTAATGCTGCTTTAGTGAAGTTCAAAGAGCAAAGAGAAATTTACACATGCATGCACACACCCACACATGCACACACACACACGCACACACATGCACGCATATGCACAAACACACACACACACACACACACACACACACACACACACACACACACACACACACACACACACACACACACACACACACACACACACACCTATGTGCACACCTTATGTAATACCACAATACAATACAAATTCAAACTTGGGCTGAGAACCTTAACAGCCATAACAGCCTGTCAGCTGTTGCAACATGTATATAACCTGTCAATAATGATTTAAAATTTCCAGGGATTTATTATAATCAAATATATACACGTGGCTTACTCCAGCTTATGGGAGATCATGGCTAGTTTGTCGCATCTTTGTGTTTTTTTTCAATGACCTTATGCTATTGACTTTTCTGATGTTTTCTCTTCTCCATAACATCAAACATTCCCACAAAATAGATCTTAACTGGCCTTATACTTTAGATGCATTTCGCCTTTGTATGCCTGCATTTATCTGTAAATTAATACTAATTTTCTAAATGTTTCCTCATAAATCAATGTCTCTAAAGTGGTTCTAAAGTTTACATATCTTTTATAGGTTCATAGGTAAGTAGGATTCTAGCTGCCTTGTGTCTTTGTTTAGATTTCTACTTGAATAACCAGAAAGCCACAGAATCCAATTCTAAATGTAGATTTATCTTTGTTTAGCAAGGCTTCTGGAAATTAAATAAGTCAGCATATATGTTATTTAAAATATAATAATTTTTTGTTAACCTTAAGTAAGTAACTTTATTCATCATTGCTCCATTTCACTATACATGTTCATTGTCTTTTTTTATTTTATTCAGTATATTCTTAAATAACCCATGAGAGCAATTCCTATTGTCACGATTGAAAACCAGTGACAATATCAAATGAAAACGTTCAAATAAAGCTATATCAGTATAACGTACACATATCTAATAATATATTCACTGTTATTTTTGTTTCATGCAGTAATATGCTAGTAGAAATATATGTTTTCATAGAAAACACTTAAGTGATGGGTAGAAACAAGAACCACTGTGGCATTTCAAAGGAAGACTCATTTGAATAAGGGATTAATTATATGAATGTTCTTCAGGAAAAATGCCACAGAACATTGTATTGGAAATAACATTATGTAATATAATGTTCATGTAAGGACAACTTTTGCTTTCTGCAAATATACCTGCAATGAATGCATGCAATTATTTTAGATATAGATGCACCCTTGCATTACATTAGTGCACACACTGATTTGTTTTTCTTATATTTCATATTAAATTATGCTTAAAAGCCATGCATAAATGATAAAACTACGAGTGTCAAAGGAATGTGCATAGAAAAGCTGACCTATTCCTAATGATTCACACACAAAAGATCAGAAACTGCCTGCCATTAGTCCTTTTACAGGAAATAGTTGCATTTCTCAGCCAGTCCTACATAACAATAACTTTACTTCCTATAGCATCTCTTCAAAAATCATTGTCAGCATCATTTACCATGACAGAAAAGTCATGCCTCCATATTATTGTGAGTCAGTGAAATATAATTTATGTTATGGTATGATATCTTACACACAGATGCACAGAAGCCTCACCCCCGCCACACACACACACACACACACACACACACACACACACACACACACACACACACACACACACACACACACACACACACACACACACACACACACACACACACACACACACACACACACACACACACACACACACACACACACACACACACACACACACACACACACACACACACACACACACACACACACACACACACACACACACACACACACACACACACACACACACACACACACACACACACACACACACACACACACACACACACACACACACACACACACACACACACACACACACACACACACACACACACACACACACACAGGTCCGATCACACATTATTGCTTTCTCTTCCTGATGTAGTCCCATTTTTCTTCTATTACCTTACCACAGGAGTAAGTAAACAGGGAGTAAAAAGCTGCCATTTGTTTAGAATCATTTAGTAGCCCGATCCTTTTTACAGTTTCAAAAGATGTAGCTGTATGATAAAGAAAATAAATAAAAGAACAGAGATGGCCATAATGAGATTGTAAAAACAGAAACTAGGTTTACTGATGTCAGCAATTTGCATATTAATAGTTAAAGTATGGAAGTTTTGCAGGCAGTAACACTGCATTATCACTATCCGCTGGAGCTATAGTTTGCCTCCCAGTTGTGGTACATTCTGCATGGAGACTGATTTTTTTTTTTTTCCTGTGCCCATGTAGGAGTTCAACAAGAGCTGCATTTTTCTCCCTCTTCTCAAACATGCTTATAGGTAAACGTCTTTTCATCTGAATTGGTTGTATATTTGCTGTACTATCATTTAAATATGACTACTGTTTGAAATGTTGGGGCCCATTCTAGCAAGTCATGTAAAGCTGAGACTGAATATCCTTGCATGTACATTTAAGTCCAAAATGGCCATTTCTCCGAATATTCCTGTTTCTCCAAAGTATGCTGACTTAAGTCTGGGGATGTGGGCAGGCTTGCCTCCTGCAAAAAAGAAATTTTAAGCAGAAGAGTGATGTTCAGTATTCACTCTTCTCATTCAATTTTGGTCTTTTTTTTTTGGAGGCAAGTAAGCATTTGGCGTCATAAGAGCTGACATTTTAGGGTCTATATTAGAACATCTAAAGTTCATTATTTTGAACGTTCTAACATCGACCCCTATTCAGCAAACACTGAAAATAGAGAAACAACAGATAACCAAATTTTTTCCTAGGGAAAGAATTTGGTTGTCCATTTCTGTCATTTCGCTATTTTCAGTGCTGTGGTAGAAAGTTACGGGTCAGGTTCAGGTAAGTGTGTGATTAGGCATGGGTTAGGTGAGTTGAGGTTTGGGCGCGAGGGAGGTATGTGTGTGATTGTGTGGACATGATGGTTAGGGCTGGTTAGGTGAGTTAGGGTTAGGGTGCGGGTGAGGTGAGTGTGCAATAGTAACGAACCTTAGGGTTAGGGTTTGGGTTAAGGTAAGGGGATAGTTAGTGGTGTTTGTACAGTTTAGTGTAGGGTTAGCTGCATGATTTTGGATGTATGTGTGTGGATTGCTGTTTATTTGGTGTGCCTGTGTTGTGTGTATGTGTTTTGGAACAGCAAATTTTTTCCCTAGGAAAAAATATGCTGTTCTCAATGTTCGATGTTGTCAGCGGTCGCTGAATAGGGGTCGATGTTAGAACATTCAAAATAATGAACGTTCGATGTTATAAAATATAGAGCTGACATTTTAATAGGAAGCTTTTGTATATATGTGTTCTACAATATGCTGGTGTCCCATCCAGTGTTAGTTCTCTGAATTAAAATACTGAGGGGCTGCGGTAGGTTTTGGCTCCCAGACAACCCTGATAAATGGAGCAATGCAGATGTCAGACAAAGACATAATTTAATTAATTAATCAATCAATTAATTAAGCAACATAATACTGAAGACACTGAAGAATGGCACTGCAGTTGGTGATGACTATATTTTTAGAAATTTCCAATAAAATTAATAGAAAATGATAAAACATCAAGCATGATTAAAATTGAAATACAAATTCCACTACACTTGTTTCTCAAATAACTTCCAGTCACAGGCATTTATTACCCAACTACGCCATCTGTTAGTCATACTGAATAATAAATATAATATAATTTATCAGTACCTACATGCACTTTGTTGTTTTATTGACTTCTTTTTTAGGTTACTAGGTCATTTCAGCATGGACTCTGTGTATACTCTGATATTTTAATCCGTCACAGAAACACAAAGAGCAATGAAGTAAGTCACCTGTCTCCAGAGTAACATAAAAATGTTGACATCATAATGATTCATAGGTTCATAGGTTGGTACTAGGCTATCAGCCTAGGGCCTATACAAGCCTAGCCATAACAATTCCCTGGCTATTTCTTCTCACACTATTTACTTCCCTGGACACCTGTCTAGCAGGGCAACTGATGTGATCCCCGGGGTGAATTTCCTTTCTCCCATCCAGTCTTCAAGGTTCCTTTTAAAGAGGGCCAAAGAGGCACTCTGCTTGACCTGTATGGGCAATCTATTCCAGAGTCTGGGGAGTCTCTGGGTCAGGAACCTATCCCTCCAGCTTGTTTTGTTTATTGTGATGACAAGGTTTAGATCCCTGGAACGTGTGGCTCTGAGAGTTTGGGATTTCTTTAAGTGTAGCATGTCCAACAGCTCTGGGTTTGACATGGCCTTGTATGTTAAGCAGAGATTGCTTCTGATTAGATGATATGCGACAGAGTATAGCTGGAGTTTTTTAAGGCTGTCAGCGTACGGCATCTGCTTTAGGCCTGTGGATCTTTTAGTGAGGTATTTCTGCCGCCTTTCCAGTTGTTGCAGATGTCTTGAGAGGTACATACCAAATGGGGCATTGTATTCTATAATGAGTCTAAGGAGGGATGAGTACAGTGGGACAATGACCTCCTTTTTTTCTGGATGAAAAGCCCTTAGTGATGAGGTGCGCCACATAGAAGGATTTCCTGACTGTTGTGGCGATGTGGTTATCGAAGGTGAGACCACTGTCCACCTGTGTCCCTAAGTCTCTTATCACACTTTCGGTGTTTAGTGTACTGCCACCTATATGGTAATTCACAGGTACATGTTTTTTCACAAAGGGGATATCTATACATTTCTTGGCATTGAGCTTGAGCCCATGGCTCTGGCACCAAGCATCTGTTTCTGTAAGGCCCTTTTGTAGAGTATCCACATCATTTGGGGATTCAATAATGGCTACCAGTTTGCAGTCATTTGCAAACTTTGTTAGCCAGAGTCCCTTAGTGTTGGCCTGTACTTCAGAGAAGTAGATGCCAAACAAGAGCGGTCCCAGGACTGAACCCTGAGGTACTCCACTTGTCACTTGTCTGGAGCTGGATTTGGAGTCAGCTACTTTTACAGTGTGGGTTCTATCAATAAGCCAGTTAGCAACCCATTGGGTGATGTAGGGATTAATGCCCAGCTTAGTAAGTTTATCTATGATTCCAGAGTTGAAGATGGTGTCAAAGGCCTTGGCAAGGTCTAGATAGGCTGTGTAGACCACCTTACCCTTGTCCATGGCTCTGGAGACTGATTCGAAGAAGTCAATCAGGTTCAAGAGACAAGATCATCCCTTAATGAACCCAAACTGGGTGGGGTCCAGTGTTTGAAGGTTGCCAATGTCTTTGTTTATAAGTTCCATGATAATATGCTCCATGGCCTTGCAGATAAGGCTCGTCAGACTGATGGGACGGTAGTTTCTGGGATCCAAGGTGGATCCCCCCTTATGGAGTGGGATAAGTGTAGCTCTGCGCCACTCAGTGGGCATGAAACCTGAGGTGAGGTTATGATTAAACATGACACTTAGGTGAGGTGCAAGTTCATATTGTAGATCATGTAGTACACAGCCCGAGATGTCATCTGTTCCCATGGATGCTGTATTCTTAGCTTAGGAGAGTGCATTTTTTACCTGTGTGGCCATTATTACTGGAATTTGGCAATCTTCTGGTATTGAGATGGGCCATTTAGGAGGTGAGAGGGAGTGAAGTTGACACTGAATTGATCTGCCAGGATACTGGCAATATCCTTGGGATCAGTATATTTAATGCCATTCTGTTTTATCTCAGAACAGATCTGAGCATTGCCATTTAGATTCTTGACATAGTTATAGAATGCCTTGTGGTTGTCTTTGGAATCTTTGGCAATTTTATTTTCGTAACTAGCTTTGGAGGATTTTATGAGGGATCTCAGTTTCTTACTGAGGCTGGTAAGGGAGTTTTTTGCATCCTGGGATTTTCCTCTTTTCTGCAACAGTTTCTTCCTTTTGTTGTAAAGTTTGTTTATGGCAGGGGACCACCAGATTGCCTTCCTTTTTTTGGATGAGAGCATCTTGGTTCTATTTGGGATGGCACGATTCATGCATGAGTGGATGTGCTCATACAGTGCCTCAGTGTAGGGTTCAGCAGTTGAACTTTCAGTTCCCGTCTGCATGGGTATCATGAAGTTTGTAACTTCTGACTTGAGTAGCATGAAGATAGCTTTGAAGAAGTTTTTTATGGAGGTTTTCTTACTGGGGGTGGGGGTGATTAGCTTATGGTCAGACCTGACTAACGAGGTGGTGACCACAGGTGTGAAGCATCGATTTCCCATGTTGGTAATGTTGGGACTATGGATTAGTTCATCCATGGCATTCGAATTTATGAATTCCAAGAACCGACCGTTGGGCAAAGGTGTTGGTACATGAGTAGTTTTCCCACTTAATGGCAAGGTAGTTAAAATCATCCAGTATTAGGGTGTTTGGTTCTATCTTAATATTTTCCAGTATGTTTAGAAAGGTGTAGTGAGAATCTTGGGGTATGTTGGGGGATCTGTAGCAAGCTACAATTTGGATTGCAGTCTTACCTAGTGTTAGTTGCACCTGGAGAATTTCAGACACATTGTGTTGGGCAACTAGCCTGGTGGTGTGAATATCCTTGGTGAATATTGACACTCCTCCACCTTTAGTGTTTCGGTCCTGGTTTGGTGGCCAAAAAGTGTGGTAAGAGTTGTAGCCTGGTATTGCAGGAGTGCTCTCTGGAGCCTTGAACCAGGTCTCAGTTACTGCACAGATATTGATGTTCTCCATTTTTAGGAGTGCCTCAAGAGAGTGCATTTTGAGGTTTAGACTTTTAGCATTGAGTAGCATTACCTTCAGATTTTGCATTCTTGTACCTGTTACGGTGGTGGTTTTGTCCTTTGAACTTTGCCTAAAAAAGGCACTATAGGGGTGGCAAGAGCCTTAGCCAGTAACCTGAACACCAGAGGCGACAGGTGCAGACCATCTCTGGCAAAGCATCATGGTCTGTCAATCATGTCGTCCCAGGCAGACAGATAGCAATTTCATGACTTGAATGAATGGTTGAATGACACCAGAAGCTTAGCCAATTGTTGAAGTCAATCATTTTGTCCTTATATTGTGGTATCATTCTGGGTGAAGGCAGGATGCTACTCAGGGCTAGGGTCATACCTGCCTGGGCCACATGATCCGAGAGCTCTTCCATGTCTCTTTTCATGTAGTCCAGGGAGGTACGTCTCAAGTCATTCACTCCAACATGGACAATGACAGAGTCATATCTGTACTTGTTGTGGAGTGACTTGAGTGCATGTGTTATGTGGTGTAACCTGGCACCCGACAGGCAGCTGGCTGTAATTTTCTCCTTGTTCAACCTGGTGAGTGGGACATCAGTGTGCCGGACTATAGAGTCACGTATGACTAAAGTGTTAGGTACGTAGTCTTGCCTTAAGGGCTGTTGCTGGGTGGCACACTGGTGTTGTGAACTGTGTGACACTTTGGTTGTGATTGGTGTTTGTTTGTGTTTCAGCTTCAGAGGTCCTTGTTGCTTGGGCAGGTTACAGTTAGAAAGACAGTGGTATTCTCAGAAGAGATAGAGCAGTGGTCTCTTTTGAAGTTTTAATATGCTGTTAAAGCAGAATGCAAGTAAAACACAAGGTAAAGAAAACAAACCACAGTATTCAAAATATAAAAAGGCAATAAAGTAATACAAAATACAAAAAATAAAACCAAACTAACCTTTCCTTCACAGCAAAGTGTAGCAGAGTCTGGATGAACCTTTCTGGCTCTTAATATGTTTTTATGTTGTTCACATATATTTCCTAAGCATACATTATATTTAAATGCATATCTTCATGCTCATAATAATAGCATAAAATCAACACGTAATTCCTCAGCATAAAAAAAAAAAAAAACATACAAAGCATTTTCTGTGTATTCTGTTAGCATTTATGATGAAGCGTTATCATTTCCCCCCAAAGAACAACACATGCAACTACAGTAGATGATAAGGAAAAGTCCCTAATATTTGTTTTTACTTTTATAACTCAATTTATTGCAGAAAATCATGCACATATGTTCAGCCCTAACACCTAATATTACAGAGAAAGAACTGCAACTGATGAATTTTAATGATTTTGTGACAGAGCATTGAATTGTACAACTGGATTCACAGCATTGCATTGCAGCTGTGACTACACATTGATATAAAAATAGGAGCACAAAACAAGAAATGGTATACATTTACAAAACAAGAAACAGTTGGTATATATTTTGCCATACATTTTATTTTCCCAAGAAGGATTATTAAGATTTGTTTGTGAATTTATCTTTATTTTGCAACCAAATATATGCATGAAATATAGCCAACTTAAATTTACAGCATGTTTTCATTGGCAAATGTAAATATTGCATGCCTTACAGCAGAAAGACAAACATAGCTTCTTGCAGATGTGTTGAGTGCCTGCTCATAGTCTACCTACAGAATTCTAGAAATCATATGTAAAGCATGGTTCAAATCAGGTTCTGAATCATTTCTTTGTATAGGAAATCATTACTAGGTGCACCATTTAATTGATTGCTTACATGATGGTTGTCCCGATGTTGTCATTAGATTTATTATGAAAGATTATATATCTATTAAATATCTATTATTATGAAAGATATGAAAGGTTACAGATGGAGCCACTTTTAATGTTAAAGATAGCTATACAATCTGCACATCAGACTGAGCAAATTAAAAAAAAAACAAAGTGCAGCTATGATAGCTGCAAGAGATGTGAGTAAAATCAAGCAGAAACCATGGAATGATTCTTAGCCTGGTAGGGTGGTTGAAGTGGTTGATTGCCCTGCTAGAAGGTGGGATTGCTCCCTGCAATTGGAGGTGCTTGGAGCACTGGGTGCAATAAGCAGTGCTGGAGTCATGTTAGGGACCACAATATGAAACTGCAGCTTAGGAACTGTGCGAGGAGTAGCATGGCTCTTTGGTACAGTCCTGGAAAAAATATAGCTCGTTGGTACAGTACAACTCAGGAAGATTTTTTGTTTTACTTCTAAACTTTGGTTGGGGAGTTTTACTGGGAAATTGTCCAGGTTGCAAGTTACAATTCTGCAGTAAAAACAGTAGGAAGCATTGAGAAGGCCAGTATAAAAAATGGTTGCAACTAAGAAAAGTGCATTTAATGCAATAGTATGCCTAATGTGCCAGACTTGTGATTGCATTCCTCACTTTTAGTCTCTTACACACAATGGCAAAGTGTCCTGTTTAATTATACTTTCAGCTTTGTCTGACTAGTACCAAAGGAATCTTTCATTTTATGTTTGTGAGTAAGGAGACTGCAAGTTGGAAGCTATTATTAACTCCCCAAGTGATGTTGACATCCTACAGAAAGGCCTTACTGAGACTAACGACTGGTGTCAGAACCATGGCCTTAAGCTCAATGCCAAAAAATGTATCATCATCCCCTTTGTTAAAAGCCCGGTTCCCATGAATTACCACATCAATGCTAGTCCACTGAACACAGTAGGCATTATAAGAGATCTGGGAGCACAGGTTTACAGTAACCTCTCTTTTGACCACCACATTGCCTCTGTGGTCAGAAAGTCCTTCTGTGTGGCACATCTCATTACTAAGGGTTTTGCATCAAGGAAGAAAGAGGTCATTGTCTCCCTCTACTCTTCCCTCATTAGCCAGTCATTCAGTACAATGCCCCATTTGGCATGTACCTCACTAGACACCTGCAACAACTGGAGAGGCCACAAAAGTACCTCACAAAGAGGATCCTAGGCCTTAAGTACTTGTCCTATATGGACAGAGTAAAAAAAACTCCAACTATTCTCTGTCTCATATCGCCTACTTAGAAGCAATCTCTGCTTGACTTACAAAGCCATGTCTGACCCCAGCTCTGTTGGAAATGCTACAGCTAAAAAAATCCCACTCCCTCCATACTACATGCTCCAGAGACGTCAACCTCATTACCACAATCAACAGAACGTGCTGGAGGGACAGGTTCATAACCCAGAGACTACCCATGCTATGGAATAGACTTCCTATACATGTCAAACAGAGCACCTCACTGGCCCTCTTCAAGAGAAATCTTGATGAATGGATGGGAAATAGAATATTCACCCCTGGGATCACTCCAGTGGATCTACTCAACAGAGGCACTGGGAACTAAGGTCAGGTGGCACAATGCCAGGGTAATCCTATGGGCTAGGCTTGTAAAGGCTCCTGGCCCATTAGCCTAGTACATACCTATGAACCTATGAGCAGTCAAACCCAGTTTTAGAATGGTATGTCTAACTTCTAGTTTGTGATACCCCAGTAAGTTTCAAGATAAACAATGTAGTAGATGATATCTTTAATATCACATGGAACATATAGAAACATCTCAAAAATGTCTGCTGCTTATCCAAGCAGAAACCAAGTAGCCTAGTTGGGAAGCTCAGATGTGTAGGAAAATTTCCTAGATTTCACTGATTGGAAAGGTGCAAATATGAGATTTGGAACTGTGTATTATTGGGTTCCTATTTGAATAATCTGTTAAGTAGAACCAGTGCTTGATAATCAGATCTAGAGTTTCCAGAAGTTAATAAATATGTGCTGGTGTGTTTAGGTATAGTGAACTCCTTATATGGGGGACAGTATATTGTGTTTAAAATTTGATGCAGCCCCTTTATGTCCTCACTAAGAGAGGATGGGTAGTAGTACTCTTCATGGCTAAGATGGTGACCAAGGTAAAGCCAATGCAGTGTTTGTGGATAGTTAAAAGGTTAGAGAACCAGCAGACAGGTGAGTTGCAGTGGTACCATGGAAAAAAGAAAACCAGTAAAGTGAGTATTGGTGTTGACCAGAAATACTTTAATAATACAGTCAGGAGAGAAAGGCTTACTTTGCCTTTCTTGAAAAGCATAGCACATGAGATAACTGGGACTATGATTTCCCCCACATTGGCTAGACTCCATGATCCAAACAGTAGAAAGTTGGCCACATGCATTGCTACAGTTAAAATATTCTGTTCTGATGGTTACCCTTTGGCATTACCACATTATCCAAAAATCTTTTAGCATGAAATGAGTAATCTTCTGATAAATTGAAGGCACAATGGTCATTATAACTGATGTTTTGGTCAACAGGCATACCACAGAGTTGCACAACAAGTGGGTAAGGACCGTGACTTAGACCACTGAAGAGTTGGAGTTCAACCCCAGTAAGGAAACGTATTGTTTTGGCAAGTCAGTTTTTTGAGCATTGCATTGGAGGACACGGAAGGAGTGGAGATTCTAGTAAAGTAAAAGATGTGACTGAGTTAGCAAGCTAAAGTGATATCATGAAACACTGTCACATGTTTGCTATGTTAGCTAAAGTAATGTCATGAAACACTGTCACATGTTTGCTATGTTAGCTAAAGTAATATCAGGAAACCTGTCAAATGTTTGCTGTGTTAGCTAAAGTAATGTCATGAAACCTGTCACATGTTTATGTTAGCTAAAGTAATGTCATGAAACGCTGTCACATGTTTGCTATGTTAGCTAAAGTAATGTCATGAAACACTGTCACATTTGCTATGTTAGCTAAAGTACTGTCATGAAACCTGTCAAATGTTTGCTATGTTAGCTAAAGTAATGTCAAGAAACCTGTCACGTTTGATATGTTAGCTAAAGTAATGTCATGAAACACTGTCACATGTTTGCTATGTTAAAGTAATGTCATGAAACACTGTCACATGTTTGCTATGTTAGCTAAAGTAATGCCATGAAACACTGTCACGTTTGCTATGTTAGCTAAAGTACTGTCATGAAACCTGTCAAATGTTTGCTATGTTAGCTAAAGTAATGTCATAAAACCTGTCACATGTTTGTTATGTTAGCTAAAGTAATGTTATGAAACACTGCCACATGTTTGCTATGTTAGCTAAAGTAATGTCATGAAACACGGTTGCATGTTTTTTAGGTTAGCTAAAGTAATGTCATGCAACACGGTTACATTTGCTATGTTAGCTACAGTAATGTCATGCAACACGGTCACATGTTTATGTTAGCTAAAGTAATGTCATGCAACACGGTCACGTTTGCTATGTTAGCTAAAGTTTGTTTGTGTCTTTCAGCTTTTCCCGGTTAGGGGTCACCACATGGAACTCCGGTCTGCTAATGATTGGCAGTTGATTTTTACGTACTGGCTTGCCAGGCCTGATGCACAACCTTCAACGAAGGTACACCCATTCACGCATGTCTCCACGCAGAAGATGTTCTAGCTGAGAATCAAACCGGACAGCGTCTTACTGTGAGGCGACAACGCTACCGCTTGCTATGTTAGCTAAAGTAATGTCATGAAACACGGTCACATATGTGCTGTGTTAATCTAGCTTGACACATATGTGACAGGACAAGTTATATGTGCTCTTTTTTAATTGTATTACTCTTTTTCAAAGACTGTCTAGATATATTGGGTGTGTGCTGTTGTATGTTTGTGTTCACACATTTGTGAAGCTAAATGTCCTGTGCAGTGGTTAAAAGCATCCTGTACCAGTCCAACATCCCAGTTAAACTCTACACCCAATAAATAAATAAACATTTTGCAAAAAGTCAGATCTATGTCAATGTTCTAACAGTACTTGCTTATTATGAAGTCAGTGCAGATTTAAGCAGTTATGATGATGGTTTAGTGCAACAGATTGATGTCAAAATGAAGCCTATTTTTGTCAGTTTTTGAGCATTAACAGACTGCAAAGATATACTTAGAACTTGCAAAGGAATGCCTCAAAGAAGTATGGTCCGATGAGTGCTTTTCCCATTATCTGTCAGGCCCGTACAGCTTCCATCTAATAACAGATAATAAATCACTGGTACTACTGAAACTGTTGTAAAACTTGGTGGTAATCCCATCAAGATGCCAATGGCTTCAAGTGAGGCTCAGATGATTAAATGTTAAAGCAGCTCATACTTGAGGTAATTGATTGTGGTAGAGATCCTGCCCAGAAATCCAGGAAAAAAACAGGCAGATATGAGAAGATGTGAGTGCATATGTGCAATCCAAAATTTTTAGCAGCCTAGTGAATTCCCACAAGATGGAAACCCTCAATAAAGCAACTAAAAAAAATGCAGACCTGCGGAGCATCACTGACAATGTTTGTAAATGACAGTCAAGTAAATGGGTACAGACAATGCATTTATTGTAGCTAAACGGATGCATGCAGTACATTAGCTGTACAAATAGTTCAATCAGAGCATGAGGGTCTCTTGTTGAACCAGAATTTTATTGTGATGCCAACTTCACAAAAATAGCAGTCCTAAAACAAATCCATGAAGGGAATTAGGTGCTGACCAAATACAGACAGAGAGAGAGAGAGAGAGCAGGAATGTCTATTGGTGGCTGGATATTAGTGCTGCCATAGGCAGGTTTGTCTGTGTGCCAGTTCTATACCAAATACAATCATTTTTATAGAATAGAGTCTCCCTGGCACCAAAATGGCCATTGCAAAGAATTCTTGCAAACTGTGCACATAATATAAAAAAAATCATCTAGTAGTACAGTATTGCTGAAGAGCTGTTGAGGTAGGCAGGTTACCACACACTGCCTGTAGCCACTAGTCATGAAAAATAGCTTAATCTAATACAGAAAATGTTCTGAATTTCAGGTCCTTTCATCTATATTTACAGATACCTGATTTACCTACATTAAATGACACAGGCATAGTGATATATGCTAGCTATTCCCCCACGTCTTAATAAAAATGTTAGATAGTCTATTCCAATATTAATGCAAGAGTCATTCAAACTCACTTCTTAGATTTATAAGTTAAGCTTCTCAGTTTTCCCCACTTACCCTTTCTAACCATTTTGCAGTATTACATATTTATGTTACTTGGCACTGCTTGCAAACCCTAACTGGTGCCTATGTTCTTTCCCGCCATTTTTACCTGGTAGTTGCCTTTCTCTCTCTCTCTCTCTCTCTTTGACCTGTAAAGCACTTCCTCTCAAGAAAATAAATAAATGGGTAAATAAATAAAATTAAAAAAATAAACAATAAACTGAAAAATCACATTTTTATATTTATTCAGGTTACACATTAAGAAAAATCACAATTCTTATTTCAAGGGACACTATGTTACTTTGTATGAGAGAGCCTGTGTGTGTGTGTGTGTGTGTGTGTGTGTGTGTGTGTGTGTATACACCAAAGGGTAAAAAGATCACACAGACAAACCATTCAATAATAAAGATATAAGAAAAGTTCCAACAAATCTGCAACAATCATTGTGTAAAACCTAAAAACTCCTGTGGTGGGCATCCATGGTAGATTTACAAATAACTCTTAGGGAGACACCAGTGTTTTGGCTACATGGCTTCTGAATGACTATGACTTTTGAATTTCATGTATTTATGTATCTATTTATTTATTTTAATTATTTGTCATTAGTTTATTGGGAAAGTCCAACTGGGCCAACAAGATACCTTTTTTAGTGGAATCCTGGGGAGAAATGCTCCACATTACAAAATTTAAATACAGAATAAACAAAAACAAAAGGTACATATATGTAATACTTACAGTTATAGTAAAACTTAAAAGAGGAAGGCAATACAGTAGGTACATATATGTAATACTTACAGTTATAGTAAAATTTAAAAGAGGAGGGCAATACAGTACAGTAAATCAGTTACAATGTGAAGCAGGTAATACAGTACATTCTTTAAGGTACAAAGGATAGTATAGTACAGTCTTAATGATGTAGTACAATCTTTGTGATAGAAAAGGCATTTTAGTTCCGTCTTTTAATGCAGAGATGCAAAAGATAGAGGGGGGTTAAGGAAAAAAGAGATTGTTTTGTGCTTCAGAGTTAGGAATTAATTGGGTAACTGTCAGGAACATTAAAAGGGACAATAGAATGGGGTAATGTACAATCAAATTATGTGATATAGCTGTAAGAGAGAGAGAAAGGGAGGAATATAAGAGGTCGGGAGGCAAGAGGATGCATAGTTGGAGCAAGGAGGGAAGACATAGTGCTAAAACAGTATAAGTTGTAATGATCTGCACATAGGAGAAATGCTAGATCAGTAAGAGGAGGAGGAGACAGAAGAGCAGAGAAAGAAAGAGAAAGGAAGTGTGAATGAATGAGCAGAGAGAGAGAGCTACCAAGGAGAGACCGAGTACAGGGAGTACAAACATAGTCAGTTTCATCCTAGATGGGAACAGGAAGATATCCAGGATATGTTTAAGTATTCTTTTAGTAAAAATTTAAAGGAAGAAGGATTAGTTACTGTTCTGATGTTAAGTGGTAGAGAGTTCCAAGCTTTAGTAACAGAGTAGTAGAGATTTGGCCAGAAGAAGTGGAAGGTTTGGAGATGGAGAGGAGCTGTTTGTTTCAGGACTTGAGATTTCTGTTTGGGACATGCAGATCAAGTAAATGACTGATTGCTGGACAGTATAAGGCCTTGTGAATAATAATATGTGTGGTTGATAGTTGGATATAGGAGAGAAGGTTGGGACGTTCAAGCCAGTTGATGGACTGTAGAGTATAGCAGTGGTGTGCTGAGTGTTTAGCATGCAATGTGAACTTTGAGATTTTGTTATAGCATCTTTCTAACTTGGCTTTTAGGGAGGTTTGTAGATTGTTCAAAACTGGGGCTCTGTAAAGTAGAAAGGGGAGGAGGTACAACTTGGCTAGCGTAATTTTAGAAGGAGTATTCGAAATGATTATTCCTATATAATAAGCCAAGTTTCTGATGTGTTTTCTTGACTCTACTTTGGGTTAGTTTGTCATCAATAGTCACACCGATTAATTTGGTTTGGGGAACTATTTCAAGTTTAGTTTTATTTAAAGAAAATATTTTGGATGATGTTTTGTCAGGAGTGAGTGATTTAGGCGTGAAAAGGAAGAGCTTAATTTTGTTTGGGATGAGTATGAGTTGAGATGTAGTAAGCCGTGTTTCGATTGAGGTGAAAGAATGCTGTGTTTTTGGCTGTAGTTGTATTAGGTTAGAAGAGGAGAAAATGATGATGGAGTCATCTGCCTACAGAATAAGAGTACCTTGTCCAAATACTGTAATTAATAAATATATTAACGAGTAGAGGTACAAAAATAGATCCTTGTGTTAGGCGGCAGTGGGGAGGTAGCCCTTTGCCATTTTACTAACTGCTACCTGTTAGTGAGATAGCTGTAAAACCATTTAATAGTGAGGGATGAAATGCCAAGGTTGAAGAGTTTAGAGAGAAGTCCAGGGTATGAGACCACATCAAAAGCTTTAGAGATGTCAAGGAATAAATCTGATACCAGTTTGCCAGAGTCTCTTGCTTTATTCACAGGTCATGTTAGGAATTGGAAAGCAGGTTATTATGTAGGAGGAATTACTGTAGTTTATAGGTTTATAGATTTATAGATTAGTACTAAGCTAACTGCCGGCAAACACCTTAACCATTAGGCCACCCTCCCACCCTTGATGTTGATGGTGAATACATTTTTCAAGAATTTTGGATGGGGGGAGATTATGGCAATAGGTCAGAAATATTTTACTTCACTTAAATTACCACCTTTATGCAGGGGGATTATGTAAGATCTTTTCCATTGGTCTGGAGCATGGGGTTATGCTATGGATCTGTTAATAAGAAAACTGATGGGATAGACCATGGCTTCAGTCACATGTTTTAGGTATTCTGGGGTGAGATTATCTACAGATGATGAGCCTGGTTTAAGCCTGAGTGGTAGTTTTTTTTATAAGAGATGTAGGGACAGGTTGGAAGGAAAAAAGAGAGGGGATGGAAGTGGACGAGAGTGAAGATGGATAAGATGATTTACAGTCAACTATGTTTGGTAGCGTGCTGGGACAAATTGGTTTAGGGGAGTTAGTTTGTGAGGGTGGGGATGGGCAGAAAGGCTTGTGGGTGTGTTTATTAATGCATCCTATGAAGAAATTGTTAAACTTGATAGTGGTTTGTTGTGGCATATTTACTGAATAGGGGTTGGGGTTCTTTCTAGTTCCTGGGTTGAGGAATGATGCAGTGGAAGCTCAGAATTTTTTAGGGTTATGTTAGAATTTTTTAGAGCTAAGTTTGTAAATGTCTTGAGATGTAGTGTAGAATAGCTCTTTGCCATATATGACTTTTTTTTTTTTTACTTTGTTATGAAGTTGTTTATATCATTGTAAATCATTGTCATTTTTGTTCCAATTCCATATGCTCCATGCTTGGTCTCTTTCTTTCATGAGTAGTTTGCAGCATTTGGTCAGCCAAGGGGCAGGATTATGTTTAATGTGTTTTGTTTGGAGTGAGGCAAGATAATTTAAAATACTTAAGAATAGTGTGTTGAATTGCTCAACAGCTTCACTAAAGGGAAGACATTGAAGTTAGGAACAGTTTATAGTGTTTAATGTTTGAATTAAACTATCCTGGGTGAAATTTGTAAGGTTGCGTGTAGATTTAAATTTTTGGTCTCATGTAATTGTTTGAGAGCCATATCTGTATATGTTAATGAATGGTCATTTAAAGAATCTGAGGCTGTACCAGATGAGAAGCAGTTAGAAGGGTTAGAGACTAGTATCCAATCCAAGATGAAAGGTTGAGCATTATTTTTATTATGTCTTGTTGGAGAATTGATGAGTTGGTTGAAGCCAAAGAGATTTACACAATTGGTCAAGTTCCCTGAGGAGAGAGACTGCCATTCTATATTAACATCACCTAGTATGACTGTTTCATTATGGATACAGTCTGAAACCCAAGCTAATATTTTCTCAGGAAATGGAATGTTGTGCCCAGGAGGTATGCATATAACAATAAAGCATACATTTTTGGACACTTTAATTTTAAGGAATGAGATGAGAATTTCTGCTTGAGAAAAACAGGAATGGGATCTGAAAAGGGAGTAACTATAAAATTACGTGGGCAAAGAAAGACAATTCCGCATCCTTTCTTGTATGTTCTATCGCATCTAATTTTGTCTTAACCTGGAGGGAGGATTTCAGTATCTTTCATTTTAGGGGTTAGTTAGGTTTCAGTGGCAGTAAGGAAATCAGGTTTACAGTGATTAATCCAGGCATGGAAGTGGGAGATTTTATTTTTTATGCTCCTGAGGTTGGTGGTTATTATCTGTAGAGTTTTAGGCTGTTGTTTGCAGTTGACAGTGTATGTGGGACCTGGGTTTTGGTGGATCTCTGGGCATTGAGTGATGACAGTAAAGGATAGATTTAGTATTTTGAAGGATCTATTTGGGGCAATGTTTACTTTTGATTTGTAATTTGTGCAGCATTTGATTATTTTAGGTTTACAGTATAAAACTGTGGACGTGGGAAACAAGGTAGGGGAGATGGAGTAACTATGGGGAAACAAGGAGCTGAGTGATGAGGTAATAGAGGTGTGAAAGGTATATTCTGTAGGAGGGTTGCATGTAAAGAGATAAAGCAAGTGGTGATGGAGGACAGTAAAGAAAAAGTAGGATGGCATGACTTAGGTATAATGAGATTGACTAGCATGGATGGGGAAGCAATGTAGAAGGACGATAGCAGATGCAGAAAGAAAGAGAATAAAATGAAGTGGTTAGTAAGCTATGAGGTATTATTTTGCAAGTAACTAACTAGCGTGAAGAGATTTGATTGGACTGCAATGTAATGAATGGTGACAGAGAATGAAGTGTGATATGACTGTGCTACAGGAGGTGGGAATTGTTGAAGTATAAATGTAGAGGTAGTTGGGGTAGTGGGTAGGGTAGGGTACGGTAGGGGATCAGAGTGAAGCCAGAGCATAGTGGGAGCTGAATGGAGTCGGAAGGCATGCAGCTGAGAGTTCTTAAAAAAACAAACTGTTAAAACAATGTAAGAATGCAATTTATAGAGAGGACAGCCATTGACAGTACTTTGTAACAGTTGAGTCTTTCTATTTCAGTTATTGTTATGTCCTAAATAAAAATGTGTTTATAATAATAACAGGCGAGATAGTTTTTAACAGATAAGTTAAGTTAGGTACAGCAGTCCCAAATCTAGGATATAAGATAATGAATCAGGATGTATGTACTGCCTCTGCCATATAGAAAGAGGAGAAAAGAGAAAGGAGACCATCAAGGTGTGTGTATGCACAATGGGTCAGCACCTCTAGAAAGTTCAAGTTATAGTTAAATACAAGTCTTGTGAGTTCACTTGCAAGTTGTTATTTAGTGCAGAAATGTTCAAATTGAAAGCATACTTTAGCATACATGCAAGCAGTTGCATGGTCTTAATTCTTGCCAGCAGCTGCCTCGTTTTTCATTCAAGCAACTGAGAAGCTGTATCTTGAGGAGATGTATTTGAATGACTAGATGTACTGAAAATAGTGTTTAGTACTTTAGAGTACATGCAAGCAGTTGCACAGTCTTAATTTTCACTAGTGGCTGCCTCATTTTTATAGATGCATTCAGTCCATTAAAGACAAACTCTACTAGCTGTAGACATGCATGAAGTCAAAAAAAGCTGAAACACACCTTTAGGTTTGGATGTTATTTTGGATATCTTACAGGCACCCTAATGTTTATGAACATCTGGCTTGATTATGAGCTCTGCGTTTCTAAAGTATAACCAAACAATCCACTTATGATGCATTGCTGAGACTACATTCATGTTTACCATGTGTATGTGTGTGTGCTTGTATGTATGAACTGAGATACACACATATTTTATATTTCTCTACATGTATATATATATATATATATATATATATATATATATATATATATACATACGTACATACACATATATATTATGTGCTTAACACTCTTGAACCAGGTATTGTAACCCTTATATAAACTACAAGCCTATTCTCCTTTAAGGGGAAAATAATTTGTCTACAGAAGATGGTCCTCTGATGTAACTTCAGGGTATTTAAAGAAGACAGGTAAAAAAGTCAACGGAGAGAATTCCGGACAGGAGTCCTGAATAAGGTTAATGAAAATAAGAACAAGGTTCCAGAGGAGTCTATCCAAGTTTGTGAGTGCTAGCCAAAGTAACAACACTGGAGGAGACTAATCAGAGCACTGGATGACCAGGTGATAGGTCACATGATCTTTAGCTTTGACCTAGAAGTAAACACTGTTTGTTTTTGTTGGCTTTTTTATTCAGCACCAAAGAAAGACCACTGAAACATTTATTACATGCACAGAGAACCACAGAGGGAGGTTTGAGCATTTACAATACACTTTTACTGTGTATGGAGTTCAAGGATTATCATCGCCTTTTGATTTATTGGGTGAAATCAGCCTGAACGCTTGTATTTTATTAATAAAGCCATTAACTTGAAAAGTTGTTTATATTCCACAAAGTGGTCAGTGCCTATCAAGCTAGTAGGTTTTATTTTTCTACTAGCAAAGTCTAGAACTAGGTGTGTACACAATTATCACATGAGTAAATTATGTTGGAAACACCTCACAACCTGGATTGCTTTCATAATCAATACAGCAATTCTTTTCTTTAGCCAGAATTTTAACACATTTTCATTTCAGGGACTCAAAAGCTCTATGGTGGGGAACAAGTCCTATCAGATAACTTAACTGAGACCTTTTATAGTGGTGTTAAGGCCAGACATATTATGTCCTTTTCATTCTTCCTTACACAGCCTAAGGATTATAAGACCAAGTCAGCAAATATAGATAGCTGCATGCATGATATATCAATAGACTGGCTCCTAATTTGAGGAGCAATAACCAGCCATTCGATTTCCAGTCAGAGGTGACTATTTGTTGTCATTTTCTTTATCCACAGAATAAGAAAAGGCATCATATGTGGCAATTACTTATGTGTTCTAACTCAGATGTCTATTCTAACTCAGTCTGGAGTCAGCATAGAATAATACGTGTTTATTAAAAAAGGCGGAGAAGCAGTTACATAGAAAAGGCAATTATATAAACAAAATAGCATCATACAGTATTGTATTGTACATAGATCATTAAATTATAACTGTTTTGCATAGTCCACTGTTTGAGTCCCTTATCCTCCATGTTTTGTATTGTGTGATTCTGAGCAAGACAGTCAAGAAGATAATGCTTTTGGGTCGACAACTGAAGTAGGGTATAAGTTTCCAGCATTTGTAGGTTCAAATGTTCATAGCTACTTAAAAGGCTAGGAAGCCTAGTTTTACATTCCCATGGTAGTTTGTAGTCCCTATATTTTGTAAACACGTAACCCAGAGGTGAGAAGAAAAAGGATATGTTACATTTACTTTCCCTTATCCATGATGAACATTAGTGCTAAATGGGTGGTGAATTTGCAGTTACCCATCCATTGGACCAAATTACATTTGAATATTGTAAGAGAAGTACTTTGATTGATGTGGAGTGGAAGATGGACCCGTAGAAACTATATTCTCTGTGATACATACTTATCCCTCCAACGTGTTCTTTTTATATTACAAAAGTGATTGAGCTCTGTTATATTCGTGTCCACACTACCACAGATATGCACATGTGAAATAGGTCTGACAGGATAGGATAAAACAAACAAACAAATTAAAAAGTATTACTGATGTTTATAGCTTTTCTTCAGAAAGGACAGCCACAGCTTATGTTTTTAATGGAACAGAAGGAAGACTAGTAGATGATGTTAAAATGACATAATAATCCTTCCTTTTGACAAGAATGAACTATAAAATAGCCACAGCTTGGAGATGAAGAGATTGAAATATATAATATAGAAATACTATTGTTATAAAATGAATTACTTGTTAAAATGCAACAGAAGAAAAAATCACTACCAGCTCATGCAGCACCTTCTATCCAAGGTCTGTAAAATTAGATTGGAGTTACACTGTGGATGATTATGCTAATATGAAGTCATTGAGATGAAAATCAGCTAAATTAAATTGTCTTATTATAAAAAGATAATAGGAACAGCATTGCAATATTGTTTCAAATAATCAACTGAGCTAAATAATGAGGGGAAAAAACAAAAGTATAATTTAATGCAAATGACAGGCTTCAAAATGGAAACAGTTTTATGATTAAAAATGTTTCTTCAGAATTTTTCTGATGTTAATAAGAACAATCCATCGCTGTGTGACTTGTTTACTTAAGCAGCAACTCAGTTTAGTATTATAAATGACATATGTGTGTTTATCTTTAGTGAATGTGTATATGTGTTTATGTGAGTTCTTTTATGGGCTCACTTGCATGTACATATATGTATGTTAGTTTTTTTTAAGTTTTACGAGTACAAGTGCGTGTGTGTGTGTGTGTGTGTGTGCGTGTGTGCGTGTGTGCAGTAGCGAAACAAAGCCGTAAGGCGTCCATTTCTTTGCTCAACTTAAATGATTGTTTTTCCTTGTTAAGTTCTCTCTCCTATGAGTCTGTGTTATGAAAATAGTAACATAAAATGCTAATGATGAAATGTAAACAGAGCTTTTGAATGGATTTCATGAATGCTGCCATAGAATCAGCATGTTGGCTCAGTGGTAAGGTCCTTTTAACACATTTTTGAATCTGAGGTGCAGTGACAACTTCTGCTCATTGTCTTTGTGTACACGGTATGTATGTTATGCACATATTCCTGCTTCTTACAAAAAATGTTTGTTTATTCACTACAAATTTTGCACATATGTTTGTCTTTGTGATGCAGCTTACAGTGGAAATAAATCCAACAAACATACCTAGTCGACAAATAATTAATGCAATAATAGACCGGCTTGAATGAATAATTCTTCTTACTTTGCATAAGTACACCATTTCACATACTGAGTCAGTTTAAGTAATTGCCTTTACATTTAATGTAACAACCATTTTGTATGCATTCTTATCAATGCTGTACAAGCTTATCTTCTAAATCTCTATTTATCTTTCTATTTTCTTTCCTTCTTTCTCTTTTTTCTTTTATTTCATACTCTTTAAAGTAGGAAATATGACATATTTCGTTTCATGTTTTAAATACATTTTCATGTTTGGATCAGTGGATTTCAGCCTGTGTTACTTTGTGTGAAGGACATATGACATACTGTACCAGTTGTTTCCTTTCAAAATTAGTGCTAAACCATGAAACATAGACATCATAAAATACTAATGAAAACATTTTCTAGGCTAAATGAAGTTAATATGCTTTTCAAATAAATTCTCAGTTCAAGTTTAAACTTTTAATTGGGAATACTCTGATTGATAAAATATAAGAAAAGCATATTTATTTATTTTAATTCATCATATCTGGTTCATTTTATCACAGTGAAATAGTAAATTGCATGTTTCGGAATTCAGTGTTATTTAACATAAGTTTCTCAGCTCTACATTTAAACATTTTTTATTTAAGTTAAGGAGTAAAAGAAATATTAAAATGGGCATTGCTGTAAGGGGGAAAAGTACTAAAATACATCACTGACATCTTCAAGTATGTTTTTTTCAGATGTTGTTATTCCTTTAATTATTCAATATTGTTGTTATTAACATAGAGATTTCTCCATATATATAATCTTCCTATTGTGCTAACTCCAGTTGTTTGACACATCAGCAAATTGACGATCCTGGTACAACATTATTATAACAGCATAGGAGGGAAATATACCCTTTATCTTCTGATGTGTGATGTCAGAGTTGTTATATATAAGTAGTATAGGGTGCGAAGAATGTAGCCTCCACATCAAGGGTACAAGGGATCCTCCCTTGCACAAAACATTATTTTGTAATTTCCATGCTTTGAGGTATACTCACACACACACACACACACACACACACACACACACACACATGCACAAATACTTAGTCATGACAATTTAAGTCAGGCTGTGCATAAAGGTAACACTTTTAACAAGAAATAGATGAATTTAAATAACTTCATACTTTTAATAGCATCCCCTTCTTTTTAGACATTTTTTTAGGTAAGTTGTTTCTTGAAAAGTACAGCACCTTTATGAAGGATATGATAATGTGATTAATTTTTACTTACCAGTTTGAGAATCTTGAATCACTGCAAGATAAAAATATCATAACTTGAGTTAATAAATGCATGCACTTGGTCTATTCAGATCATCTTTAAATTTTAATCTGGCATGTATGAAAAAGTGCAAAGTCTCCAGGTACCTGTCAGGATTCTCGGCTTGTCTAGTGGGATTCTTGCTGTACAGTTGCCGGAGTCCATCTGTGTTACTTGCTTGCTCATTATGTCAGTCAGAAAGACAGTCCCAACAGGAAAGCAACAGGTATGCAACACATTAAGCTCAGTTAGACAACAAAATGAAAAATGAACCATCAAGATTCATTTTTATCTATCACCTCTCACTCTTCAGTTAATTTGCATTTCATGAATACGCTGCTGGCTGAGTTCAATTTTAAGTTTATCTTTAATTAGATGCTATAATAACCACTGACGTTGCTGTAGGGGTGTGTTAGTATTATTGATATAACAATTAAAAGCATGATGATGAGTTTATTAAAGAACTACTAATTGAATTTCTCCACACTAGACTAAACTGTTTATAGATGAATGGTCGAAAAATAGTATCTGCCCTTTCTTTAATTATGCTTTGTGTTTCCCGCTTGCATTTTGTACTAAACATAAATTCCTCTTAATTAACTTGAAGAAAATAGATATTGTGTTTGTTTAAAGAATAACATTTATGCAACAGAAACCCTATTATAAGCATTTATTTACTGCTTCTGTGACTAAGGTAATGAGGTGGAAGGAAAACTGGAAGTCTAATGCTTTCCTGCCAGTTTGCATATTCCGTTTCTCTAGGATTTTTGTTTATGTGAATTGATTAATAACTCTAAAAATACAGAGCTAAAGTAACATTTTATTATGAAATCAATCATGTTAAATTACTTTCTTTCAGAAAGTCTAAACCAAGGCTTCACACAAGTAACACATTTTATAAGAATATAAATAGTTTAAATGAAACTACATATTTTGGCATAATCAGTAAGAATATTTTCTGTGCATGAAATGTGACAGTGTTCTTAAAATTAATTTTGTGTATGGCTTAAGAAAGCCAAGTGTACAGAGAATTTTTTTTTTGAAATGTTGCCATATGTTTGCATTGCAGTGATGACTTTCACCACAGACTGTGGAAACATGACCTTTAACTTATTAAACATGTCATCTGTCTCCTTCGGAAGAATCAAAGTATGTAGGACATGAGTAACTGGATAAAGAATTTCACAATTACAAATTTCCATTATATTTGCTTGACAACTGAAGGATACAGAAGTTAATGCAGCTTGACTTTAATTCAGCACTCTGCCCCTATCTTTTCCCACCTGCCCCAAAGCTTTTTTTTTTCATCTTTCCCATACCTTCTTGAATGCCTCTTGATGTTGCCTGTTCACCACCCATTTTGTTTACATATTCTATAGGTTTATAACCTCATGAAGTTCTCTCAAAGGTCTGAGGCATAGGTATCTCCTGCTGTCTGCTGCTTCTAACTCCATCTCTCTTTTTAGTTAAGAGCAATCCCTTAGTATCTTCTTAACACGATCTTGTACCATCATATCACGTCTCCCAGTCTCTTCTGATCTCAAGTAAGAAAAGCTTTAGTTTTTCTCCTTTACTCATATTCTTTCTCCTCCGCCCAATATGTCTTTCCTGAGACTTTCTTCTGGACTCTTTCCTGCAGCCTTATATCCCTTCCTTTGTGTGTCAAAAATAATGCAAAGTATGAATTGACACAATCATGGAATAGCAGGAAAGGTACCTGTTTGCCTCTGATTAGTCCTGAATTTATTAAATTACATTCCTCATAATCCCAGACATCTTAATGACATAAAACATTTGAAAAAATGTTAAAATATACACTAAAATGCAAGAATAAGGCCACATACTTTCGAAATGTAGGATAAGGTTGATAGATAACAGCATCATTTTTGTTTGCCTTACATCCTTAAATTTTGCACTTTGGTAAGCATGACCATTTTTCCTCATTCGGCTTCAGAAGCTTCACATTGTGTACTGTATCGTTTCATATCACTATTATGCACCCACTTGACATATTTTTCTCACAGTCCCTGCTTTCCTTGAAGCTTCTCAGTGCTATCAACATGCATATCATTAATACATATCTTCCTTAGTGTACATCATCATCAGCCCCCTTTTTCCCATTTTTGTTCTACATGGGGTTGGGGCATTGTGTTAAATGTCACCAGCTCTCACAATTCAGTGCCACACTCCTGGCTTCTTCAACACTCATGCCTGACTTTCGCAGATCTTCTTTCACACAATTCATCCACCTCTTTGCTGGACATCCTTATTTCTTCTTACTTTAGTCCTGTCTGTCCCAAATATTCCTCACCAGATTGTATTCTGCTTTTCTGCATGTGTCCAAACAACTGTAATCTATTCTCTTTGATCTTTTCTGCAACTGGAGCTACTTTGGCTTCTGCTCTTATGTCCTCATTTCTTCATCTGTCCTACTGTGTGCATCCTGCCATCCTTCTCAGGCACCTCATGTCCATCACCTCTAGTGTCTTCAGCTGCTCTGCCTTTATTGCCCAGGTTTCTGTACCATACAGTAGTACTGGTTGCACCACTGTCTTGTACACCTTACCAGCCAGGGTACCATTTTGGCTAGGCTTATATAGACCCTAGGGCCATAGCCTAGTACCTACGTATGAACCTTACTTTTCATCTTCTTTGGCATTCTTCTGTCATAGAATACACCTGACACTCTATGCTAGTTGGCTGCAGCCCCTCTGATTCTAGCTTTGGCCTCTTCCTTCAGACTTCCCTTCTCCTCAACCACCCCTACCAGATAACTGAAGCTGTTTACCTGTTCCACTGTCATCCCTTCTAGCTCTATTCTCAGCTTCTTCTGATTTCCCCAATTTGCTGACATTACCACCATCTTATCTGTGCTTAGTTTCATCTCATGTGCCTTCAGTTTTGCATTACATTCTCCTATCCTTTGCCGAAGTTCTTGCTCAGAGTCTGCCTGTAATGCCACATTGTCTGCATACAGCAACTTTGTTGATCTGCTCCCTCCCACTGTTTGCTAATATGGTCCATCATCAGTATGAATAGCAGTGGGCTCAGTGCTGAACCTTGTTGTATACCCACTCCTACTGAAAACCCCTCTGTGAGGCTGAACACTGTTCGTACTTAAGTCATTGGGTCCTTGTACATAGCCTGCACTAATTCTACTAATGTTTCTGGGAGTTAAAACCACTGTAGTACTGCCCAGATCAGCTTTTGTAGGACCTTGTCATATGCGTTCTTCAAGTCTAGTAATGTCCAGTTGGACTCTGTCTTCTCTAGCTTCTTCTCAAGTATCTACCTCACTGCAAACATTGGGTCACTTGTGCTGCACCGTGATCTGAATCCAAACTGCTCATCTCCCATCTTATATTCTAGTACTCTGCATATCCATTTTTCAATCACTCTCTCCAGAACTTTCATGCAATGTGACAGGAGTTTGATGCCTCTGTACTGCCCACAGTTGTCAATATCCCTTTGTTCTTGTACACTGGCATGAGTATGCTTATTCTCCAGTCATCTGAGATGTGCCATTCTCTCCATACTGCTAGGAGCACCCTTGGGAGCTATTTCTCCCCTATCTCACCCAGCATCTTTATCATATCTGCTGTAACCTCATGCAAGCCTGCTGCTTTTTCTGACTTCATTTTCTTTAGTGCTGTTCTTACTTCTTCTAGGGTGGGCTCCTCTATCTCTCTCATTGTAGGCTGTTTCTGGTGAAATACATCTTCTGTGGGGTTTTCTTCATTCATAAGCTGCTGGAAATACTCCTTCCATCTGCCTTTGATGTCCTGCGGACTGGTGAGCAGGTTGTTGCTGCATCCCTTATGAAGGGGGACTGATTATCTTCTTTATCTTTTTGTCTTTGCCTTGCAACCTGATATAGTTTCTTTGTGCCCCTTACTGAGTCACTTTCCAGACGTTCGGACAGTGCCTCCGATGCCCTATGCTTTGCTATTGCAACTTCTTTCTTAGCTTCTTTGTTAGCCAACCAGTAGTCTTTCCTAGCCTGGTCAGTCATTTCTATCTCCCACTTCTTCCTCCACTCCTCCTTTCTTTTGATGACTTCCTGGACTTCTGCATTCCACCACAATCTTTCTTTATGTACCTTATTGGCTTGGCCACATATCTTTTCTGTAGTCCTGACACATGCGGTTTTTAGGTGCTGCCATTCTTGTTCATCTCCACCTATTTCCTCCTCTTCTTAAGGTGTTAGAGACCTAAGTAATTCCTTGAACTGTTGTACTTTCTATCCAGCTTACTTCCTGGTCTTCAGCCTGGTCTCTGTTTGCCCTAGAGCCTTCTCTGACCACTGCTTGCAGCTGATTGCGGCAACTGGTGGTTTATGCTGTGGGCCGACTGATATGACTTAGTGTGCATATCGATTCCTTCATTCCTGTTATTATACTTGCTAATAATTCCATTTTTATTACACATTTATATTACTCAACTTCTATGTCTGTGTCTGTCTTTTCAAACCTTTTACTTTTCCATTTCTGCTTTTCTGATAACTCTCCATGTATTCTTGATTTTGATTGTTTATTGTTACTCAATGATTATTTACTTGATGTACCTACGTGGAATTATTCAATGTCTACATTATATTTGTAGTTATGTGCTCACTGCTGTAGGTCACCTCTGGTTATTGCTGAATTTATCTATATTGTCCATGCCGTTTTGAAGTCATGAATGAAAAGGGTTTTATCATCAGCTCCCTTTTCCTGGATAGCAAACACATTAATTAAACAAACAAACAAATACATACATGATTCAACTCTTCATCTGTGGATACATTTAATCCCTCTATTAGCTCTGGTACTGCCTCCTCACCCCGCTCTTGGTGGTCCAATCCATGAAAGCCAAAGCTTTGAGACCCTTTTCCTACCATGTAGCCATCTTTTTCATTCCTACAAACTGATGATACTTTACTGCAGGGATGTTTTGAATTAGATGCAGTTCTTTTGCATTGAGTCCCACCTGCAACCTTTAAGCAACTTGGTCAAATTTTCAACATTCTTCCTTAGAACCTTCCTATATTTTAGTGAAGGGCCTAACTTTATCAAAATGTTGGTCTTTTTCTCTATTCCTTCAAGATGTTTCTTTAACAAATGCATTGAAGTGTTCTAGACCCTCGGCCAACCCTGCAGTACTCCACTAATCATTTCAGTTATACCTGACATTTTAAAGAGGAACCAAAATCTTGACCCAGAGTGTATGGGTTTAAGTTCTAGTTGAAGAACATACTTCTTTAGTGCTGTATTCCTAGAGTCTGGGTTCGAGTCCCAGTTGAAGAATATATTTCTTTACTGCTGTATTCCTAGGCTTTGACCAACATGTCTACTTTCAAAAAAAACTGTTAATTGATATAGCAGGTT
Organism: Protopterus annectens; assembly: GCF_019279795.1. Taxonomy (NCBI): domain Eukaryota; kingdom Metazoa; phylum Chordata; order Ceratodontiformes; family Protopteridae; genus Protopterus; species Protopterus annectens. Next base: position 149,780,999 of record NC_056749.1, on the reverse strand, counting down.
ATCTGAGTGCTTGTTCTGTGGATTTGTTGATATAATCACACCTTTCCCCATTGGCCTGATTCTTGATACTATTCCAGTAATCACAACCCCCTGTGCTCTACTACTTAACCATGGAGCTGCCTAGTTTGTTGGTTTTAATCCTACTCTCTACTGATGCAGTTTTCATAACTGCTTCTTCTGTGGGACTATGTCAAAATTCTCATTGTGTCATTGAAATTCAGATCCATCTACCAGTACTACTTTATCACTTTCTCCTATTATGCCAGCATTAAACTGGAACTCCTTTGTATGCTTTCACTTTCCAGCTATGAGCTTATGCTAGCTGTTGTATAGCCCATTTTAGTAGTCCATAAAAAAGGCAAAAATAGCACTGATCATTGAAATTGCTACACCCAGTGATTACAATGTCTTATATACAGGGAGAGAGAGACAGAGCGAGAGAGAGACATAAACTCATTAAATACCAGGATTTGCATCTAGAAATGATGGCAATATGGAAAAAAGAAACCCGGACAGTTCCACTAGTAGTAAGAGCAACAGCACAAATACAACAGAACTTACAATCGTACTTAGATATGCTACCAATACATGTAACCCCATATGAATTATAGTTAGCTGCAATTCTGGGCAAATTGTAGTAGCTGAGAAGAGCACTCTTGCCTAAACAATACTAATTTCATGAACTCTATAATCATACCCTGATTTAGGAATGGGATTTAGTCCTGTCATGCTCTTAGAAACCCAAAATACTTGGAGAAATTAAACCAAGAAAAAACATTTTTATCCTCTGGGAAAACAGTTGACCTGTCCCACAAAATTAATTTTATTACTTTCTCTACTTTCTCTACTGTTACTACCGCAGTGGTGGTGCTGCGGTAGCGTTGTCGCCTCACAGTAACATGCTGTCCGGTTTGATTCTCAGCTAGCACATCTTCTGCGTGGAGACATGCGTGAATGAGCGTACCTTCATTGAAGGTTGTGCATCAGGGCTGGTAACTCGGTATGTAAAAATCAACTACCAATCATTAGCGGATCAGAGTTCCGCTGTGGTGACCCCTAACTGGGAAAACCCAAAAGACACAACAACAACTTTCTCTACTGTTACTGTTAAAGTAACACACCTGTAGTTTCCTGCATTCTTCCTAGTGACCCCTAGCCTTTGTATAAAAACTACCTCAGAGTTGGTGTCTTTCAGTTCTGTTGTGGTCAGTAATCTAGTGACAATCTCTGTCAGGGGATCAACACATACGCTGTCACTAACCAGATTACTGATGCCTACAAGAGGCAGATATCTGGTTTCTGTGCTTTACCAGTTACATCTAAAACTCCACCTTCTGCATTCCATTGTCTGTCCACTGTTGTTATCTCTCTGTCCTCCCTCCTTTCCATCAATATATCTTCCCTCACTTTCCTTTGTAATGAATGAAGCAAAATATTCTTTCACTTCCTCTTCTTTTTCTCACACTTCCATGATCTACTTCTCATTTTTGGACAGAATGATAATGCCTTTCCCATTTGCCTTCTTTCTTCTACATACTTAAAAAATTCTTTGCCTTCCATTTCACTCTTGCTCATATGAAATCCTTTTCACCATGTGTACCATTGGGTTTATATGACTTAATCAAGTTTTCGGAAACTCGAAATTCGTATGTTCGAAATCATCTCATCGAGTTTCCAAAAACTAAAAAAAAAAAAAACAAATCTACATTTTTGAAGGGGAGCAACCCCTTTAAATTCCCATCCCCTGCAAATTATATATACCAAATTTAGGTCACACTACAGTGGGGGAAAGGGTAAATTCCCCTTTAAAGCAGTTCTGGGTAGATTGTGGCAAGTGTGGATCAGAGAATTTGCCATTTTTGCCACTGTAGTGTAATCTCAGAGTTGGTATATATAGTTTGCAGATGGTGTTGGGGGTGCAAGGGAGGTTTGCTCACCTGCAAAAATGTAGATTTTTTTTTATTTTGAATTTCAAAAAACTTGGTGAAGTCAGAAAAGCCTATGCCATCATCTCCTTTGTTTTACCAATGTTGATATGCTGCATGGTTGTGAAGTTACATGGAAGAGGTCATTTTAGTGCCTGTAAGTACCTTATTATGATACTAGTGGATAACAGTTTGTTTTAGGTTAAACAAAAAAGTAGAGTTTTGTTTTCCATAAAGGATTTAGCCAAAGATACAGCCGACTAGCCCAATGCCAAAGGCTACAACATGCAGAGTGAGGGGGAAAAAATGAAGTGTATGAATTATTCAGGGCTTTGTGATTAAAAAAGTAATTTGAAATGAGGAAGTTGTTAAATTGACTAAGCTGAATTTGGTATTTGAGACTATATTAGTAATATAATAATTCTTAAGCAGTTACGCAGATTCTGTGGTGTGTGTGTGTGTGTGTTTGTTTGGGTGGGGGGGGTGCTTATACAAAGCCAGGATGCTAGGATATACAATGAACTAGAAATATTTCAATGGCGAAAAGACAAGAAAATATTTTCTTTTATGGAGTCGGAGGAGTTAAGGCAAAAAAAAACAAAATAAAAACATGAGCAGGGATAGGACAACCGTAAAATGAATGAACAGACAGATGGAGACAATTTATAGAAGTAGAACATCCCCTCTAAAGTAAACATAGAATGGAGGAGTTTGCACCCTTTACTGGACTCAGTGAGGACTGCAGCTGCTTTGCTTGCCTAGTGTGTGGAAGTTATATGATGGAAGAAAAGGGTATGTGATGAGAGATGCTAGTCATTGCACTGATACTAATTACTATACAATAAACAGTGCCCATGTTACTGAAAAAAAAAGATCAGTAGTCTACATGTCAAATATACTACTTATAACTTGAATCTGATAAAGGGAACATGTGGTTTTATGTGTACATACAGATACAAACTTTCTATTTATCTATGTGTTATTGACAAGTTGTTGAATGACAACTTGTCAAGGCTAGAAATTGCTAGCATAGCTGATTGAAAATCAGCTGATCAAACATGGCAGCCATTGTTTGTTGGTTCTGGTGCAGATGGGGATAGGGGGATTGCCCCTTTCCCCACTTATGTGTGATCTTAGAGTTAATGTACATAATTAGCAGGGGTTGTGGGGGTGCAGAAATGGGACTTGCCCTGCCAAAAAAATAAGATTTTTTGATTTGTTCTGGGTTTTTTTTTTGATAGTCTGTTGATCGACAATCTGTGTTCAGTCAGCTGTCTTTTGATGTATTGATTTTTTGATGGATTGCATATGTCTATGCAGGCACACACACAGACACACATCTCTCTCTCTCTCTCTATATATATATATATATATATATATATATATATATATATATATATATATATATATATATATATATATACATAGATATAGATAGATAGATATGGGTGTCTTATCTATTATACTGGAGTATGAGATCTCTGATTTAGCATATATAATTAGTAGGCGAGTGGGGGGGGGGTGCATGGGACTTGTCCCCCAATAAAAACAGTTGCTTTTGCTTAGCCTGCTCCAGAGTAATTTTTGGATCATGTGCAGAACATGACAGCAATTTCCACACTTCAACAACATTATTAAGGTCAATTATGTGTCCATTTAATGTAATGGAATATATGCATATGCACACTCACATACACACACACACACACATATATATATATATATATATATATATATATATATATATATATATATATATATATATATTTATATGTATGTATACATATACATAATAGCTTAATCTCCAGAGGTGTAAGTTCATGGTGAGGTAAATAGTAGCAGTGCTCAGGCCTAGTGGATAACATTCTTTTATTATTATATAATGTAGCTGCAAAGTTTTCTGTTTTGTTGGTAGTTTAGTCCTAATGATGTATGTGATGACAGAATACGTCCATCTAAGATCTCTTATGATGGGCTTCACATAAGATAGGAAACTGGTTGTATTCTCAATGTCCTTTTTCTGCACAGATGTTGCACATACTGGGCCACATTATTCTTCACCAATAAGGCATATCTACATTCTCATTAGATATGAAAGGCTTCAGCTGAATAGCTGGAACCTCACTTTTAGCTTCGGGATAGCCTTCCTTCCAAATTTTGTAGTTGGTAATATTTTTTTCATATCCTCAGCCTGAGATTTTGGCCTACCTTCTGGAACTCTGCAATGTCTCTTCCTCAGTTACAGTTGTCATCAGTTCTCACTTAGTTACAAGTTCCATATGGGATTCTGTGCAGTTATGCCCGTCATATGTGCATTCAGTTAAGGAATCCAAATGATACTTTTTAGTCAGTCTCTCTAGCAAAAAGTCCTTATTTCTAGGTTTAGCTTGTATCTTGCCTTTACTGGGAAGAACTGTAAATTCAGCCTGGAGAGTAATATTGCCACACGTGTATCTATTAGCAGAATAAGTCCTGGTTAGTTTATTCTTTTGTCTGCATAGGACTGAGTATCTCATCTTTCAATACCAGATCCATTTCCTAGTGATATTACCAGTCCATACTTTCAGCTTTTTCAAATTCTGGAATCATCTTCCATGTTGCTTGTTGAAATGCACAGTTTTTTAATTTATTTAATTTAATTTAATTTTATTTTATCATGCTGCATTCCATTTACTTGACCTTGATAAACGTAAAGAGACAAAGTTTCCAGTTTGTTGATCCTTACTTGCACGCTACCATCAGTGCTTTGTGAGCTCTTCATTACTTCATAATAAAAGGATATGTGTTTCCACCTTTCTCTCTAAAATAGCCTAGGTGGATTATTTTTTTAAATGACCTTAGATTTTGAATTTCTCTGTTGTAGCACGACTGTTTCTTTGCATGCTAATATTTTCAATTGCTCAAACTTTGCATTACTGTTAATAAGCTCAAGACCAATCAATAGTTATATAAATGTTTGAAAGCAGATTGTTGATTTATAGATTTTCTGTGTGCCATTCACTCATAACTGAAGCCTGGTACTGTTAAATCATATGCAGTAGTAATATTTTTAAATCTGGTTCCCAAACGATAGAGTTTTACATTTAGAATCACCATGCACTTTGAATGCAATTGTGTGATATGGAAAAACAAAGATATTACCTGTGTATGAGTTACCCAGCATTGCTTGTGACAGAAAAGCCTGTAGATACATAATTTCAGCCTTCATTTCTCTTGGGAATGTAATACATACTGCAGTTAATTCCTCTGACACAGTTCTGCCTGGAAGCAAATACATTTCAGATTTCCCACTGTCACACTGTGCAGTCACCAAGACACAATTTTTTTTTTACTTCTTGATTCTGAACATTTTTGGAAGCATTTGTAAGACTTTTCCTGTACTCTATTGCTTTGTAAATGAAAACCTCATTAGAGTATGTTAGGGTATTAAGCAATTCTTGCTGTCATGCTTAAATTTTAAATTGAAACATGTATTTAGTTCAACAAACACTATGCTTGCAATCACAAGAATCCGTAAACAATTATCATATACATGGAGTCTGGGAGTGTGTTTCTAATATATATCCATATGCATTTATAGTCATGATGACTTAGACAATCCTCCTAAGGTTAAGGGCATGCAGCAGAAGATGAGGTGTTCTATTTTTAGTTCCTTGTCATTCATAAATTGGTAAACAGCATCTACATACCTTCATATGTGTCTTCACTGTAATGCCAGTGTGGTGGTCCAAGCACTCCAATACAACTTAGGTTACCACAATCACAGATACTGAGAGAAGAACACTCAAAATGAAATCACCTGTTTGTTTGGTATTCCTTCAGCCTAAGTCTATAACAATGTGAAATAAGCTTGGTTATAGCTTCTAAGAAATTAAGGGCATGATATAACAAAACAGTCTGCTATCTTTACCTTCTCCAGGAAAAACAGTGATATCAAAATCCAGGTGAGAAGCATTCAAACCATTGTGAAAGAGTAGTTGTGAGATAAACTGCAACTTCTAGATCTTACAGTATTGTGAGGATCATCTACAGATACGTGATGGAAAGCATTTCTAACAGACTTCATTCCAAACCAATGAGACTTCAGTTGGACTATCAAATGTGTCAGAAGAATTGCAAGAAAAGACCCAAGTGGTAGTTAATGAAATCATTCTGGATGTACATGAATGCGAAATTGTACCTGTCTTTTATAATCATGTTAGTAGAATATTTGGTCAAAAGACACAAACTCCAGAAGGTGGTATAAAATTAAAACATTCTGTGATAACAAGGTCTGATAAGATAACTGCTATATGCTAATAGAATTTTTTTAATTTCATATACATGCTTATTTTTCCTTTTTTTTTCAAAAACTGTTTATTACTTGACATGAGCGGTATAGTGTAGTATAATAACTGACAGTTAATATTATAAGCTGTTAGGATTAAAATGTATTTTATGGTTAAATTCAAAGAGGAGGGATTTATTACATATATATAGATATAGATATGTATAGTTAATATATTTTTTTTAATAAGCAGTACCCATAGTGCTAAAAGTACTCAAAAGAGTAGGTGCATACAGCGTATCATGTGGTCTTTAATGGCAGCACAGAATATGTTTTACCTGCTCTCTGTATCAGTGTAACAAGGCTGGGGTTCTGGGCATTAATCTTCTACAAATACAATGTTGATTAATGGATGCCAAAAGAAATTTGTCAAAACTAGACATTCTGCTCAAAATGATACCAAATGACTTTCAAAAATTTTAAAACAATTTTTAAAACAAAGGTTGTTAATATTCACAATTCCTAAGAAGATAATGTTCAGACATGATAACTGATCATGCATGTTAAATGACATGCCAGCTTGTATTTACAAATGTGTCTAATTCCCAACTAACTATCGCAGCTGCACTTAGACATTTTCAGTATTTTCTAATACGCAGGTTTGCAGCATGTTTCTTTTTTCATACTGTCTGGGACCTGGTGGACAACCAGTGGTTACATTTAGTAAAGGTAAATCCATAAAAAATTTGATTGCGGGGAAACCTGGGAATTGTCATTTTTATGTCGGTTCCATCAAGTGAACAAGTGCATCAGATGTACATTTTGCAGAATTATGGTTTGCAGCACTTTTCTTTTTTCACACTGTCTAGGACCTGGTGGACAACCAGTGGTTACATTTAGTAAAGGTAAATCCATAAAAAATTTGATTGCGGAGCAACCTGGGAATTGTCATTTTTATGTCGGTTCCATCAAGTGAACAAGTGCATCAGATGTACATTTTGCAGATTTATGGTTTGCAGCACTTTTCTTTTTTCACACTGTCTGGGACCTGGTGGAAAACCAGTGGTTACATTTAGTAAAGGTAAATCCATAAGAAAGTTTGATTGTGGGGCAACCTGGGAATTGTGATTTTTATGCCGGTTCCATCAAGTGAACAAGTGCATCAGATGTACATTTTGAAGATTTATGGTTTGCAGCACTTTTCTTTTTTCACACTGTCTGGGACCTGGTGTGCAACCAGTGGTTACATTTAGTAAAGGTAAATCCATAAGAAATTTGATTGCGGGGCAACCTGGGAATTGTCATTTTTATGTCGGTTCCATCAAGTGAACAAGTGCATCAGATGTACATTTTGCAGATTTATGGTTTGCAGCACTTTTCTTTTTTCACACTGTCTGGGACCTGGTGGAAAACCAATGGTTACATTTAGTAAACGTAAATCCATAAAAAATTTGATTGCGGGGCAACCTGGGAATTGTCATTTTTATGTCGGTTCCATCAAGTGAACAACTGCATCAGATGTACATTTTGCAGATTTATGGTTTGCAGCATGTTTCTTTTTTCATACTGTCTGGGACCTGGTGGACAACCAGTGGTTACATTTAGTAAAGGTAAATCCATAAAAAATTTGATTGCGGGGCAACCTGGGAATTGTCATTTTTATGTCGGTTCCATCAAGTGAACAAGTGCATCAGATGTACATTTTGCAGATTTATGGTTTGCAGCACTTTTCTTTTTTCACACTGTCTGGGACCTGGTGGACAACCAGTGGTTACATTAAGTAAAGGTAAATCCATAAAAAATTCGATTGCGGGGCAACCTGGGAATTGTCATTTTTATGTCGGTTCCATCAAGTGAACAAGTGCATCAGATGTACATTTTGCAGATTTATGGTTTGCAGCACTTTTCTTTTTTCACACTGTCTGGGACCTGGTGGACAACCAGTGGTTACATTTAGTAAAGGTAAATCCATAAGAAATTTGATTGCGGGGCAACCTGGGAATTGTCATTTTTATGTCGGTTCCATCAAGTGAATAAGTGCATCAGATGTACATTTTCAAGATTTATGGTTTGCAGCACTTTTCTTTTTTCACACTGTCTGGGACCTGGTGGACAACCAGTGGTTACATTTAGTAAAGGTAAATCCATAAAAAATTTGATTGTGTGGCAACCTGGGAATTGTCATTTTTATGTCGGTTCCATCAAGTGAACAAGTGCATCAGATGTACATTTTGCAGATTTATGGTTTGCAGCACTTTTCTTTTTTCACACTGTCTGGGACCTGGTGGACAACCAGGGGTTACATTTAGTAAACGTAAATCCATAAAAAATTTGATTGCGGGGCAACCTGGGAATTGTCATTTTTATGTCGGTTCCATCAAGTGAACAACTGCATCAGATGTACATTTTGCAGATTTATGGTTTGCAGCATGTTTCTTTTTTCATACTGTCTGGGACCTGGTGGACAACCAGTGGTTACATTTAGTAAAGGTAAATCCATAAAAAATTTGATTGCGGGGCAACCTGGGAATTGTCATTTTTATGTCGGTTCCATCAAGTGAACAAGTGCATCAGATGTACATTTTGCAGATTTGTAGTTTGCAGCACTTTTCTTTTTTCACACTGTCTGGGACCTGGTGGACAACCAGTGGTTACATTTAGTAAAGGTAAATCCATAAGAAATTTGATTGCAGGGCAACCTGGGAATTGTCATTTTTATGTCGGTTCTATTAAGTGAACAAGTGCATCAGATGTACATTTTGCAGATTTATGGTTTGCAACACTTTTCTTTTTTCACACTGTCTGGGACCTGGTGGACAACCAGTGGTTACATTTAGTAAAGGTAAATCCATAAGAAATTTGATTGCGGGGCAACCTGGGAATTGTCATTTTTATGTCGGTTCCATCAAGTGAACAAGTGCATCAGATGTACATTTTGCAGATTTATGGTTTGCAGCACGTTTCTTTTTTCACACTGTCTGGGACCTGGTGGACAACCAGTGGTTACATTTAGTAAAGGTAAATCCATAAAAAATTTGATTGCGGGGCAACCTGGGAATTGTCATTTTTATGTCGGTTCCATCAAGTGAACAAATGCATCAGATGTACATTTTGCAGATTTATGGTTTGCAGCACTTTTCTTTTTTCACACTGTCTGGGACCTGGTGGACAACCAGTGGTTACATTTAGTAAAGGTAAATCCATAAGAAAATTTAATTGCAGGGCAACCTGGGAATTGTCATTTTTATGCCGGTTGCATCAAGTGAACAAGTGCATCAGATGTACATTTTGCAGATTTATGGTTTGCAGCACTTTTCTTTTTTCACACTGTCTGGGACCTGGTGTGCAACCAGTGGTTACATTTAGTAAAGGTAAATCCATAAGAAATTTGATTGCGGGGCAACCTGGGAATTGTCATTTTTATGTCGGTTCCATCAAGTGAACAAGTACATCAGATGTACATTTTGCAGATTTATGGTTTGCAGCACTTTTCTTTTTTCACACTGTCTGGGACCTGGTGGACAACCAGTGGTTACATTTAGTAAAGGTAAATCCATAAGAAATTTGATTACGGGCAACCTGGGATGTGTCATATTTATGTCGGTTCCATCAAGTGAACAAGTGCATCAGATGTACATTTTGCAGAATTATGGTTTGCAGCACTTTTCTTTTTTCACACTCTCTGGGACCTGGTGGACAACCAGTGGTTACATTTAGTAAAGGTAAATTCATAAGAAATTTGATTGCGGGGCAACCTGGGAATTGTCATTTTTATGTCGGTTCCATCAAGTGAACAAGTGCATCAGATGTACATTTTGCAGATTTATGGTTTGCAGCACTTTTCTTTTTTCATACTGTCTGGGACCTGTTGGACAACCAGTGGTTATATTTAGTAAAGGTAAATCCATAAGAAATTTGATTGTGGGGCAACCTGGGAATTGTCATTTTTATGTCGGTTCCATCAAGTGAACAAGTGCATCAGATGTACATTTTGCAGATTTATGGTTTGCAGCACATTTCTTTTTTCATACACTCTGGGACCTGTTGGACAACCAGTGGTTACATTTAGTAAAGGTAAATCCATAAGAAATTTGATTACGGGGCAACCTTGGAATTGTCATTTTTATGTCGGTTCCATCAAGTGAACAAGTGCATCAGATGTACATTTTGCAGATTTATGGTTTGCAGCACTTTTCTTTTTTCACACTGTCTGGGACCTGGTGGACAACCAATGGTTACATTTAGTAAAGGTAAATCCATAAGAAATTTGATTACGGGGCAACCTGGGAATTGTAATTTTTATGTCGGTTCCATCAAGTGAACAAATGCATCAGATGTACATTTTGCAGATTTATGGTTTGCAGCACTTTTCTTTTTTCACACTGTCTGGGACCTGGTGGACAACCAGTGGTTACATTTAGTAAAGGTAAATCCATAAGAAATTTGATTGCGTGGCAACCTGGGAATTGTCATTTTTATGTTGGTTCCATCAAGTGAACAAGTGCATCAGATGTACATTTTGCAGATTTATCCATCAAGGTCCTTATTGAACTATGGAAGGGTATGATCATAGTTTGGTATGTCTCGGTAGATGCATTTGCGATACCACTCATGTTGTTTATGTCGCAGCCTGTTCTTCATCTCCAGCTTTCTATGCTGGCAATACAGTCATGGATTAAATTAACCAAATAATGAAACACCTATATGATATAAAGAAAAAACAACCTACTAATGCTTTTTTTAGGCATTTATTTAGTTGTAAAAATGTTAAAAGTTTTTTTTATTCTTTGCTGTTAATAGAGTGATTATTTTCCTGAGAGGAGGAGAGGAGATACAAATATTTTTTTTTTAATTAAAGGAATTACTATGGCAGTTAAGACTGAAGGCATGCACATCCTAGGTCTCAGTGATTCATTGTTCATTAGCATTTTTTTAAATTAGGGCTGATATGCTGTGACTGATGAATGGTACACTCATTATCACACTTATATTTATATATAACTATCAGTGCACATTAGACTAACAGATTGACATTTTATAATTACATTTTTAATAAAGAAATGTACTATAAGTGTTTCACTTATATTAAAAAAATGTTTTATAGTGTTAGGCTTGTATTACATAATACAATGTATATATTTTTCATATTTTTCATATTTTATATTTTATTTTTATGTATTCTTATTGACATTTGTTTTTCATTAGGTATTTTATACGTTTTCTGTAATATAAGTGAGGTATTAGTGTTTTCGTATCATTAGTTACTTATTAGGTGGCTGATGACTGGTTGAAGCCACTTTAAATTGTGACTTGGACTTGAATGGCACACTCTGATGAAGTCTTGGATCTTACAGGAATGAAAGCACTTAGTTGTGTCTGTTGTGTATTAACATTAAAGTTTTTTTTATTTTTTGGATACCAGTTGGATACAAGTTTGATTGAATTTTTTACAAGGTGTCTATTCTCCAGTGTTTCTGAGTTGTATTTGGAATCTTGGTTCTGTACCATGGGTGTCAGATATGCATAATAAATTCCAAGGTTATAACCCGTTCATTGAACCTCCTGTATCATTTGGTTATCTTGGATGCAAATCATATTTACTAGGTAGCAACCCTATTTCAACAAAGTGAAGGCAACCATCAATATCCTACTTTCATGACTTAGTCATGTTTTTTGGTTATGGTGTTTGGTTTGGTTATGTTATTTAGATGTTTAGAAATGAATCAGTTTTATATACCACTTTCCAAATGTCGCATTGTAGGTGTGATGGTATTTTGTTTCTAAATTATTCATTTAGTTATTTAATTATTTATTTCACTCTAGTTTTGTCTTTAAAGTTTCAGTGTTTCCATTATGAAACACTGTGACAAGATGAAGAGAAACCACATCGCCATACACAAATTAATGAATACCACAGACTGTCAATAAATCAATCTTTATGCATTCTTTGAAGGGAAACAAATGGATGTGTGGCAACAGAGTGAGTGCAGGGGCCCCAACACCTACAGAAAGTATGTATGCCATCTCCACAGTCACACAAACATGCCGAGACTATCTCTAGCCATTCTGAGCTCAGTCCCCTCCCATCCATTGTGGAATCTCCATATGCATCAGTTACAGGAGAAAGGCAAACCAGTTTTGGGAAACTTCCCTGCACCTGGAGACAACTTAAATTTGAAAATTAAGCTACTGGGCAAAGTACATTTCAGAGGTGAACTTTATTGTACAAGAGAATGTTCTCTGTCTAACTATAATGATGTGCACCCTCATGAAGGTTACCACCAGCTGATAGTCTCCCCTATTAGCAGTACAAATAGCTTCATGGATAACCAGGACCATAGTGACATCCTCAGCAAGTAATCGCGTGGTTCAGGTCTATAATTAAGTAATCTTGTTCTAGTTTGGCTCCGCATAATCAAAATAGAACAGATAAACATTTTAACTTTAAGCCAAGTCCGGTTAAACTATTGGTGATCTTGCTGTCCATGCCTTTGTCTCTCCAAACAACTGTGTTATCCTTTGTAGAAAAAAGTGTACAACTAATTTGCAGAGGCAATTCTAACAAATATTAATTATATGTCCAATATATTGCACAACTACTTTCAAACATTTAATTATTACACTTAGTTAGGTATATCCACTGCTCATAGATTGTGTTTTTTTGAGACATCCCTCTCCTGATGGGTTTTTCCTTCTCCGTTCACCCTTGCTATGCTCAGGATCATTCCATAACCCTATCCTACCATCATACCCACCTACCCCAGCCTCCTTAGGTTTATACTTCTCCAGACCACTGCCACTATCTCATCATCCAATCAGCTACACGAAAACCATACCCACATCCCTCACACATTTCACTTTAAAGTCTCCCTACTTTAACCAATATCCCATACATCTTAATTACTTCACTTCTACCCTATCACTTATCTTATCAATTTACTCCATGTAATATCCACCATACAGTTAACATTCTTCATCTTTTCTATCACTATTTCTCTCCTCATACTAACCCAAGCTATATCCCTCTACTATATAAAATGCACATTTCCTCCAAAATCTCCCACCCTAGTTATTACAACAGTACTCAATGTAACAAGTTTCTCAAACATCCCCCAACAATATTTAATATATTGTCTCATAAACTCAGACGTCTTCCCATTAATAAACTCAAACTAACTTACAATACTTTATCAAATCCCTTTTCTAAGTTCTTTTACTTTGCACACATAATAATTATTCCACTCCAATTAACTCAATCCAGTGATATTCAGCCAAATCCTGGTCCTTCCCCCTCTCCCAATACAAACCAGTCCCCCTCAACTTCTGTAAACACAGCCACAAACACCCAAAATCTTATTACAGTGACAATCAACACAAGGAGTATCTAATAAAATTATTGAATTTCATGGATGGCTCTCTCAATATACCCCTGATAGTAGCCATCACAGAAACATAACTAAAGCCCTATATTAGACATTGAAATAGTATCAAATGACTATAATATCCTTTGAAAAGTTAGACTTGCAAGTAAAGGTGGTGGTGTAGCTATAATCTATCATAACTATTTAACCATCACATCATTTCCCAAACCTGTCCCAACTTTCAGCAATATGGAATTTCTATTGGCATCGATACACATTAAGAATAATAAAAATTTATGAATAGCAGTGATATACATTCCCCCTGAACATAATATACCAACTGTTGAACATTTCTTAGCCTGGACTACTCAAAATGTATCTAATGAAACTATTATTCTAGGAAATACTAACATCACTGACAAAACCTGACCTCAACCTCCCCTGCTAACTGAATTAACCTGTACAGGTTCACACAACTGGTCACAATCCCCACATGAATACTAAACAATCATCCAGAATCCATCCTAGACTGTATCCTTGTTTCAGAGCCACAAAAATACTCAAACACTAGCACACGCCTTCATATTCTCAGTGACCTATGAACCATCTACCTGTCCTGAATCATAGAACACTTTCTCAGATCATAAAATCCCACTAGTATAGAGAATCCAGGAACCTAACTAATTTTAGTCAAACAGCCTTTAACAATGCTCTAAATGCACATAATTGGTCCCCTCTAAAATCCTTACCACTAGAAGAAGCAGTACACTATTTTAATGAGATCTTCCTCAGTACCCTAAACACTTTGCCCCCACTGTGATACAAAAGAACAAAACTCAACCATGCCCCCTGGCTTACCAAACCAACTAAACAAATACTCACTTCTAGAGACCAATCCTGAAAAGAATGGCATGAATTCAAAACTCAAGCAAATGAAATACACTTCAAACAACTTCATAATATATCAAAAATAGTTAAAAATGATAAAAGAAACTAATTTTCACAACAGTTATCTTAGTTCAAGAAATAACCCTAGAAAATTCTGGAAATCAGTCTCTTCAATCCTTAATCCTGAGACACCACAAAACACATGGGACACCACAAAACCTTTCTACCTTTCCTGACTGGGACCCACAACAAATATCTCATACTTGTAACTCCCATTTCATAGAAAGCATGGCCAATCTAGTCAACAAAACCTACTCGTAACAGATGAAACCCCCAATAATAAGATAACTGCCACAAACTAAACCCATAATTATCCCAGTATACACCCCTCATTCACCAATGAAATGGAATTGTTGAGGTGTTGTTATCTAAGTTTCTCCCTAAAACCTGTGCCCACCTCCCTAGTATTGAAGTTACTAAACCAACTAAAACCTTGCTCCTTGTCTGCTGACAACCTCCTCTCTGAGTATCTGAAACTTGGTACAAAGACAATAGCTTTCCCTATCAGTATTCTAATTAATATATATATTATCTCAGAGTCCAGAATCTCTCAAATTTGGAAAAATACATGATAACCCCATTGCACAAAGGCAGAACCACTAATGACTTAACTAACTATTGCCCCAGTCCCATTATTTCCCCTTTATCCGAAATATTAGAAACATGTCTACAAAGTCAGCTACTAAAACACCTGTGCAATAATAATCTCCTTGCCCCAAGCCAACAAGATTTTCGACCTGCACACAGTACTAGAACAACCCTATTTTCATTTATTGATGCTGTGAACAAGGCTTTGGGCACTAGTCTAGTAACATCTGTACTCTTGCTTGACCTGTCCAAAGCTTTCAAAACAGTATCACATACTAAACTAATCCAGTAACTTGCAAAATTGGACTGCTCCCAACTTACCCTTACCTGGTTATCCAACTATCTGAATAACAGTCAACAATCAGTTAAATGGCAAAACAAACAATCTGGATACATAGTAAATAAAAAGGGTGTCCTACAAGGGTCTATTCTGGGACCTTTGCTATTTAAAGTGTTTATAAATGATCTGCTCAAAGCCCAATCATCCAATCAGCTGATGATTCTACTATTATATCATCCTTCAATAACTTCCCAGACCTCCAAAAAATAACATAAAAGACCTTTACAAACAAAGAAATGTGGCTAAATAAAGCACAACTTATTGTAAATCCCCAAAAATCTAAACTACTACTGTTTTAATTTAAGCCACCTACACATGACTTCACAATTTACTCCCATAACAGGAACCAAATGAAATTATTAGGCATTTCTACTGATGATAAACTATGTTTTGAGCAACATATACTGAACATAAAAAAATACACTTTAAAGTAGGCAAAATCCATAGACAGCAATCATAAATGGATAAAACCACAAAAATAAAGTTGGAAAATACCCTCCTTCTCCCTCCCTTTTCTATGGTTCTCCCATTTTTACTAACTTACATTCATCCCTAAGTCACCTTCTGTGTGGAGTCTGCATGTCCTCCCCGCGGTTGAGTGGCATTCGAAAGACATGCGTAAATGGTCGTGCCTTCATTGAAGGTTGGGCATCAAGCTGGCACCTCAGCACCATAAAAATCTACTGCCAATCATTAGCAGACCGGAGTTCTGCTGTGGCGACCCCTAACGCCCTAAAAGCCGAAAGAACAACAACAACATTCACCCCTAAGAAACAAACTACAATCATGTTCCTATAAAATTGCAAAATTTGCTATTGGACTATCCTATCAAACTCACCACTTGAATTTTTCCATTTCCTTCATTATACTCAACTAACACTAGCCCATAAACTAATACATAACACAGACAAGCACCCTTCGCTCCATTCTATTTTACAGTTCTACACCCCCACCTGAAACCTTTGCTACATGAGTAAACAACTCCAAAAAAGTTTCCAAATTTAATAAAAGGGCTAGACATAGCCTGCATTCACAGTCCATATTTAAACTATCAAACCCCCTACCCTTTATCATACAATTGGATTCCTTAAAACAACTTTAAACTCACTTTAAAAAAACTATCTCCTTAATGAACCAATATGTTCCTGCTTACAAAACAATTGACCACCTTAAACTTTGTGTAACATATTGAAGTTGTATATCTCCCTATCAATATCAATATACTTCTATCCCTGTTAATATGATCTTTCTATATTTGACTCTTATAATCCCATTATCTATTCATAAGGGATCGCTTTGTTGTCATGCACCATAATTTCATCTTACAAGAAGGTACATTTGAACCCTATCTAGACTACGTAAATCACTGTACTCTGTTTTACTAATATGTAGAAAGTCATACATATCTAAGAACTGTACTAAAAGTCTGCACTTGATGTATTTTACTTTTGACAACTTGTATGAAATATTTGGATATTGTTGTATATATAACATTGTCTTATATATTTCTTGATTTGTAATTGGAGCTTTTCTCCCTGGGCCTCCACTGAAGATGGGTTTCTGACCCAGTGAACTTTCCTAGTCAACAAATGTCAATAAATAAATAAATAAATGTCAGGACACATCTCCAAAAACAAACCCACTACTGTCACTGTGCACATAGAAGCTACACTGGCATTTCCTCTACAAAACTGTAATTGGTGTTTTTTACTTCAGCATCTTTTGATTTACTAATTTGGTTCATGGAAAATTTGATCACAGCAACCTGTAGATAAACCAGGTAAAGTTTTTATAGGTGTAGAGGTGTGTCTTCTGCTTCTGCATATTTTGTGTGCATTGTGTTATTTTTTTCTTTAAATATCAGTGGTTTCAGTCTCCATAATATATTATATTGTCTGAAAGATCAGCGACATTATTATAGAGTAGTGATAAGTGCTTGTTTTACATATGTGGAGGTGATAATATGTATACTCTGTACCTGCTATACATATATATATTCTTTATCTGATAAACCCATCTATCATATTATATCAATTTACCTTTGTAGATTGTTAGGATGCACACACACACACACACACACACACACACACACACACACACACACACACACACACACACACACACACACACACACACACACACACACACACACACACACACACACACACACACACACACACACACACACACACACACACACACACACACACACACACACACACACACACACACACACACAGTCCCTCGCATACAAATACAGGCACAAACACACACATGCATGCACACTCATACACACACGTGCGCGCTCACACACACACACACACACACACACACACACACACACACACACACACATGTGCAAACACACTGCATGCAAATGCATATGGATCTGCATGTATGCACACATACACAAAACATCACATATGTGCGCACATAGTATGCAGAGCATTTTTCGACAGATAAATTCAAAGTAAGTATTTTTTTCCTCATAAGTAAAAGACCCATCATATTGGAAGAATGTTGATAGCCTGGATAAGGTACTGTGTGCGACCGAAATACTTCCCCCATATTGATAAAATACCACCATACGGGATAATGTTTCTTATCTCCAATATCTTAAACAGTAGGGGTTTTCTTTGCATAGACATTCTGTCCCATTACCAGTGCAGTCATACTGCCTGTATATAGCAATCCTTGCAGCACTCTTAACATGGATAAAGATGTTGTATTTAATTAACGTTGCAGTACTACAGTAACAGAATGCTGTCTTATCTTATTCTGTCAGATATTTTATCACATTTGATAGAAATAACACCATTAGCAGCATGCTTTTCAGACGTTATAGTTTTGACAAGTGTAACAGTGTTATAATCTCTGGTACAAAATCTCACTAAATGACTTTTTCTTTCCACATATAAAACACAAAGTGCGTATAGCTGATGCTGTTCTGCTAGTGACCAGCATGTAGATTTTGTTGCATGTCTAGACTGCTCAGTTCTATACATAGTTGCACGGCATATGAAAACTCACAGAGTCCTTAGATTAAGTTTGACACACACATTTTTTTCTTTAAAACTGCAGGTAAAGGTCTCTTAAATGTGTCAGTGGATAATATTTATAATGTTTCATTTTTAGCATATTGGCAATCACAATCTAGCCTTAATTTATTTGAATGCCTTTGGTCACGTAATTGTAATCTTATGATTTTGATCTGACAAAAAGTCCATCCATGATTCTTTTGACTTGTTCCTCTGAAGTAACCAGCTCTGAGAATTAATGCCTTTTTAATCTTTTCATAGTTCTGATTCTCAGTTCTTGGTCAGTTGAACTGAAAGGTATCTAGCCCAAATGGCATAGTTCCCTCACTCTTGGTCATCATAGCACTCTTAGGGATACAAGATATGGCTTTAGTCCTCCTCTTTGGTCAGTAGAAATAATAGCAGTGGTTGAACTATCACTGGAATTGCCATCAGTTTGGACACAGTCACCCTTCCTTCAAATGCAGCAGTCATCATCTGCAGTGTTTTACAGCTCTCATCCTGTGAAATGAACCAGCACACAGGTACACTCAACAAATAGGAAACCCTCTAACTCATACAACAGGACAATTTCTCTCTTTTGTGGAAAAGCTTTAATGGCTGGCTTCTTTCATTTGGCAATGACAGGTACAAGCTAAGACTTTGGCATGAAAGAGTATGCCAAAAATAAAATGTCTCAATGCGTAAAAACATTCATATCAAATATCTTCAATGCAGTCCATTATTGTAGGATAGTGTGTCTTTCAGTGTGCCTCCTTCCCTCTATCCCTCCCTCCATCTGCACCTGTCAGTAGCTCTGTCTTCTCATTTCGTTTAACAAGAAGGCTCTCCATCCTTCGTATCATGTCTTCTTTCAGGTCTCCCTTATTTTCTCATCTACAGAGCCTCAGTTTCAAACATAAAATACCCTGCAAAGAATGGAAAACAACACACTGTAGGAACTTCCTCAAAGCTCCTTTTATACACCTGCCCTAGATATACAGTAAAGTTTGTCTCTGCTCATTCACTCCGGAGCAGCTCTTTTGAATGTGCACCTTTAACCCCTAGTGGGCGTGGCTTAAACCTTTAAAAACCTTACAGTTCTAGAAACCTCTCATTGAAAGAGGTCAAATATCAATAGAGTTGTGTTTGCCATCACATATGGTTCAAGACAAAATATCCTGGTACCTTGTAAGTAACATGGTTTTGGAATTATTAATGCAAATATGAACAATCCATATTTGACGCCTAGAGGAGCAGTAGGAGTTAACTGCAGAAGACGCCTGGAGGAGCACTCGGCTGTAATGAACATGGTCACTATGGCAACATGTTTTATTTGCAACATATTCACAAAAACAGTTCTATGGATAAGATTTACATTCAAACGTACAAGCTTTTGGGTCACTTATATTTCACCGTTTGATGAGCTTCACCATGCTCTGCCATACTTCAAACTGTAATTTTGGCAAATTTCATTGCACAATTTCCTAACAAGTGAAAGATGCAGAACTAAAGGTGATAGAGGAGGTAAGGATGGTCATTCATCCCAAGGCTATATCCTCCCCTGTGTCATGCTGGAGAGGTACATACTTGCCCATATTTGCAACATGATTTACAGCATGTTATATCAAGGTGAAAATCATTCCCCCGTGTTACTTTTGGTTGTCAGCAGTAGATAACATTGTTTCCTACTGAAATTGTGTGTTTTTTTAATTACAAGCCATGTTGCCATTTAAGATAAAGATTTTAGCAGATGATGTTGAAAGCACTAATAAGCTTGAATGGATGGATGGAATAAGTCATAGTTTATGTACAAATCTGTCTATATATAGTTATATACCTCTCTCTCTCTCTCTCTCTCTCTGTCTTTACGTATATATATATATATATATATATATATATATATATATATATATATATATATATATATATATATAAACAGTATCAGTGATGCACAACAGGTAGGACACATTCCTTTGGTGCAGAAGGCTGTGGGTTCAATTTCCACACCAGACTGAGCAATAGCTGGCAGTGCAGTTTTGTTCTTTGAATGAAATTTAGCACTTTCATCTACAAATGTTAAAGAATTCTTCAGAAAGAACATTTTTAACAGTATTATTAACATTTGTAGACGAAAGTGCTTAATCAGTAATAAAGTCAGTTCTCTGCATCGGCAGCTTGTGTTTTTTTATTTTTACTGGTTTGTGCAGTTTTCATAGGTTCATAGGTTTATAGGTAGGTACGTAAAGGGCCTACATAAGCCTAGCCAACAAGGTTCCCTGACTTATGCCACCCAAGAAAGTTATTTTTCTGTGCCACTGTCAAGCAGAGACACAGAAGTAATCCCCGGGGTGTATTTCCTATTTCCCATCCACACATCAAGATTTTTCTGGAAGAGTGCTAATGAAGAACTTTGCTTAACATAGATGGGTAGCCTGTTCCAGTATGGGAAGTCTCTGGGACAGGAATCTGTCCCTACAGCATGTCCTGTTTATTGTGATGACAAGGTTTTGGTCCCTAGAGCATGTAGCTCAGAGGGATTGGGATTTCTTTAGGTGTTGCATGTCCAACAGCTCTGGGTTTAACATAGCTTTATATGTTAGGCAGAGATCACCTCGGAGTAGGCGATATGCTACGGAGTAAAGCTGGAGTTTTTTGAGACAGATTTGTTTGAGGCCAGTAATCCTCTTTGTGAGGTACTTCTGTGGCCTTTCCAGCTGCTGCAGATGTCTTGTGAGGTACATTCCAAAAGGGGTGTTGTACTCTATAATGGGTCTAATGAGTGTTGAGTAGAGGGGAACAATGACCTCTTTCTTCCTGGATAACAACCCTTTTATGATGAGGTGTGCCACGTAGAAGGACTTCCTGACTACTGTGGCGATGTCACTGTCAAAGGAGAGACTACTGTCCACCTGGGTCCCAAGGTCTCTTATCACACATTCAGTGTTAAGTAGATTTCTGCCTATGTGGTAGTTCATGGGTACAGAGTTTTTACCAAAGGGGATGACACTGCACTTTTTGGCATTGAGCTTGAGGCTATGGCTCTGACACCAGGCATCTCTCTCAGAGAGGCCCTTCTGTAGGATGTCCACATCATTTGGGGACTTGACTATGGCTCCTAGTTTGCACTCATCTGCGAACTTCATTAGCCAGAGGCCTTCAGTGTTAGCCTGTACTTCAGAGAAGTAGATACCAAACAGGAGAGGTCCCAGGACGGAACCCTGTGGTACTCCACTTGTCACTGCTTTGAGGTCAGATTTGGAGTCTGCAATTTTTACGTTGTGGGTTCTGTCAGTGAGCTAGTTGGCAACCCATCTTGTGACGTAGGGATTTATACCTAGTTTAGTGAGTTTAGCTATAATTCCAGAATGGGGGATGGTGTCAAAAGGCTTGGCGAGGTCAAGATAGGCTGTGTGAACCACATTACCCTCATCTATGGCTTTGGTGACTGCCTCAAAGAAGTCAATCAGGTTCAGGAGGCACAACCCCGAACTGGGTGGGATCCAAAGTTTGGAGGTTACCAATGTCTTTGTTTATGAGTTCCATGATGATACATTCCATGGCCTTGCAAACCAGGCTCAGGCTAATAGCTTGATAGTTCCCGGGATCAGAGGTGGCTCCCCCTTTGTGGAGTGGGATAACTGTTGCTGTGTGCCATTCAGTGGGCACAAAGCCTGATGCAAGGCTGTTATTGAACATAGTGCTTAAGTGGGGAGCCAGTTCATTCTGAAGTTCATGTAAAATGCAGCCTGGGATGTTGTCCAGTCCCATGGATGCTGTGTTTTTGGATTAAGAGAGTGCAGCTTTTACCTGCATAGTTGTGATTACAGGGACTCTGCATTCTTCCTGTATAGATATGGGCCCTTTAGGGGATGAGGTGTGGGGAGGGTAAAGTTAGCACTAAACCTACCTGCCAGGATGTGGCAATATCAGTTGGTTTTGTAATTTTCATGCCATTGTGCTGTAACTCAGAGCAGATCTGGGTGTTGCCATCGAAATTCTTGACATAGCTATAGAATGCTTTGTGGTTGTCCTTAGAATTAGTGTTGATTTTGTTTTCGTAGCTAGCTTTGGAGGATCTTATAAGGGATCTCAGCTTCTTACTGAGGCTGACCAGGGAGCTCCTCCACTCATGGGATTTTACTCTCTTTTGCAACAGTTTCTTCCTTCTGTTGTACAGTTTGTTTATGGCAGGAGACCATCAGATTGGCTTCCTTTTTTTGGAGGATAGCGTCTTGGTTCTGTTTGGGATAGCATGATCCATGCACTCGTGTAAGTGCTTATAGAGTGCATTTGTGTAGGATTTAGCAGTTGTAACTATATTGTCCATCTGCATGGGTGTCATGAAGTTCACCACTTCTGTCTTAAGAAGTATGAAGTTGGCTTTGGAGAATTTTTTTACCTTGGGTCCTTAATGGGGGGTGGGGGCAGGATGTGGATGTCAAGGGTGATTAGCTTATGGTCGGATCGGACCAACGAAGAGTTGACTTTAGGTGTGGAACACCGGTCACTCATGTTGTTAATGACTAAGTCTAGGATATTGTTGCCCCTGGTGGGGGTGTGAATAAGTTGATCCAGGGCACTGGAGTTTATGAATTCCAGAAAGCATTGAGCTAAGGAGTTGGTACACAAGTAGTTTTCCCAGTTAATGGTGGGGTAGTTACAGTTGCCCATTATTAGGGTGTTTGGTTGAACCCTACTATTTTCCAGCACATCAAGAAAAGAGGAGTGAGAATCCTGGGGCATGGTGGGGGATCAGTAGCAAGCTACAATTTGGATTGCAGTTTTGCCCAGAGTTAGTTGCACTTGGATAACCTCGGATGCATTACGCTGAGCAACTAGCCTGGAGGTGTGAATATCCTTAATGAATGTGGACACACCTCCGCCTTTGGTGTTCCGGTCCAGGTTACATGGCTGAAAAGTGTGGTATGACTTATAGCCTGGTAATGCAGGGGTGCTCTCTGGAGCCTTGGATCAGGTCTCAGTCACTGCACAGATATCGATGTTCTCCATTTTAAGGAGTGTCCCAAGTGAGTGCATTTTGAGATTTACACTTCTAACATTGAGTAGCATTACCCTCAGTTTTTGCTTGCCTGTTCCTGTTACGGTGGTGAATTTGTCATTTGAACCTTGCATCAAAAAGGCACTATAGAGGCAGTAAGAGCCTTAGCCAGTATTCAGAATCCCAGGGGCGAGAGGTGCAGGCCATCTGTGGCAAAGCATCGTGGTCTGTCGACCATGTCATCCCAAGCAGACAGATACTGGATCCCCTTAGAATGACACCAGAAGCTTAGCCAATTGTTGAAGTCAATCATTTTGTCCTTGTACTGCGGTATCATTCTGGGCGATGGCAAAATGCTAGTCAGGGATAGGGCCGTACCTGCCTGGGCTACAAGATCAGAGAGCTCTTCCATGTCTCTTTTCATGTAGTGCAGGGAGGTACATCTCAGGTCATTCACACCAACATGGACAATGACAGAGTCATATTTGTGTTTGTTGTGGAGT
Source organism: Protopterus annectens (assembly GCF_019279795.1). NCBI lineage: Eukaryota > Metazoa > Chordata > Ceratodontiformes > Protopteridae > Protopterus > Protopterus annectens. The sequence goes on along the minus strand of NC_056749.1, from coordinate 149,757,048 downwards.
GACCAGAGTGCATGGGTTATGTGGGAGATCCTGGCACCCGACAGGCAGATGACAGTAACCTTCTCCTTGTTTAGCCTGGTGAGTGGGACATCAGTGTGCCTGACTATAGAGTCACCTATGACTAGTGTGTTGGGTATGTTGTTTTACCTTATTGGCTGTGGTTGAGTGGCGCACTGAGTCTGTGCGCTATGTGTCATTTGGGTTGTGTTGGGGGATGGAGGTTGCTTGCGTTTCTGCTTTGGAGGTCTGTTGCTTATAGAGATTATTACTGAGAGCCTCTGCAAATGTTTTTGTGTTACTATGTGTGGATTTTGGGGGTGTAGATTTAGTGAGACTATGTGATAAGTGTGGTGTGGTGCAAATGTTCACCTTCTCCTCATGACTGTCAAGTTCAGTCTTGGTTGGAGAGAGCTTTACCTCCAGTTTGGCTAGATAAGTACATCTCTCACAGGTTGTAGTGTTGGGTGGTAGGAGGAGAGGGTTGTCTGTGTACATGAGGCAATTACTACATTGCCTCAAGATGCCCAGATTCATCAGATAGACAGGAGAGAACATTGGGAGCTGACCCTTGGACATTCCCGAATAAAAAACTATTTTCCTCTAGGTAAGTGAGGAAAGTGAGTTCAAGAGTTGTTTTTCTCTAAGCAAGTGAGAAAAGTAAGTACAAAAACTGTTTTCCTCTAGGTAATGAGGAAGGTTGAGTGCTATAGTAATGAGTAGCTTATTTAGTGCTTACAAGTTCTGAACAAGTGCTGAGCATGAATAAGCAAATTTAAGTGCTAAAACTAATAATCTGTATCTGCACTAGACGAGTTACAGGACAGAAAAAAGTGCAAATCCAGGCTTTTAAATCAGAAAGTTGAGAGAGATAGAAGAGATTGCCCAAATGGCGAATAACTACAATTTCTGGGCCAGAACCACTCCTGAATTGGTAGACAGGTTACCTAGTGCTTACCACTCCCAATGATAAGCTAGAAGGCTTCCCTCCAACACAGAAAGGCTTGGGGGGCTCAGAAGCTTACATACAGTCCTGGATACAGGACGTGGTTTACTAGTTTGAATGCGATGTTGAATTGAGGCCCCATCTGCCTGAGATGGTGGTAATGAAGGTGGGTTCAAAAGATCCCACAGGATCAATTGAAAAGAATAGAGGAAGTTCCATACTGGCCAGCTTTCCACAGTAGTATAAATACTACCTTTTCCTCTCCTCTGAAAAGAGATCACGTGCCTAGTGGGACTAACCTGATCAACAAAGGGTACATTTATGTGTGTGTGTGTGTGTGTGTGTGTGTGTGTGTGTGTGTGTGTGTGTGTGTGTGTGTGTGTGTGTGTGTGTGTGTGTGTGTGTGTGTTTGAAAGGTCATATATAGTTAATGACATGCCATAGACCTTTTTCTGTCATTGGCTTTTGTAAGGATGTTTAAATCACAGAGTGTTTAGACAGCCTCATAGGGTCATCCAGAGTCTGCCAAGTACATTATTAGAGCTCCAGTCTGAAATTTTTATCTGATCACTGACTACAATGAAGGTGACTGAAGACATGAAGATGGCACATTCTTTTTGGAAATGGCTGAGTAGAAATAAAATCCAAGGAGCTACTTGCCAGTTAGCTTAACAGAAGTGGCAGAGAAAATAATGGGAGAGAATTCAGTGGGTTGTCAGTTGTTTTTTTTTTTTTTTTACAGGATATATAACAGCAGTGCAATGACTAACATAATTTCATAGACAGAAACATGTGCCAGATAATTTTATGATTGGTTTACAAAAAAAACGGATAAGACAGGACTGCTGCATATGGTCAACATGGACTTCAGTAATCCGTCACTTTCCTGCATGCATCTGTAACTTTCTCCTCCTCCATCCATTAGTCTGTTCCATTGTCTCTCACTTTTCTCCATGAAGAACATCTTTCTCAGATTCAAGGAAGAATTGGTTAGTGCAATTTGCTGCCTGTACCTCTTCTTCTTATCTGTCCTTCCCTTTTAGACAAACAACTTCATAATGTCCTGACATGATCATATGCATCTATATGTTATCCCTACTTCCGTTGTTTTTCTAAATTGACATGAGGGTCAGTTCTTATCATCTTTAGACTTCTCATTCTATTATTTCTCTCACTAGTAATTAGGTCTCAGTACCTTGGTTCCTTTGCTAGTTCTCTCCGGTAAATAACAGCTCCCTCTTGCCTATTTTAATTGTAATAATCCTTATCAGTTAAATTTCCTTTCTCAATTCCCATGTTGGCTTAGGTGTTAGAATACTTTCTGCTAATTTATGAATATAATATTTTGTATGTTTTTTGTTATTCTACTTAAGGATCTGAATCTAAAATTCCACTCTCTCCTTATTTCTTGAATTTCTACCCTACTTTCCACTTTGAATTGTAGCTTTGTACCTATGTTATGTATATGAGCCTTAACTGTGTAGCTTTAAAATATCTCTTCAAGTTAGGTAATCCTAAACCACCTCGTTCTACTGTAAGGATCAATTTATTCCACATCAGTCTTTGCCCTCTACCCCTCCCAGATAAATTAATTTAACTCTTTATTAATTATTGTCTACAACTTCTCTGGTTGATAAAAACATAATTGACCTGTATATAAAACTAAACTGACTAAAATATTTCTTCTGCTTGTATTTTGCTATCCATGTCCATGAACAAGAACCTCCAGTTCCTCAGTTTTTGTATTATCTTTTGTTTAGTCTCTTCCTACATATCCTTAGCTGCCGTAACAGATTCATTTTGAAGCCATCCTCCTAAATATTTCACTTTATTGTGACCCATAAATATGGATATTTCTGAACCAATTCATGTGTGACTACATTGTTTGCAGGTTTTGATTTATCTTTATTAATTTCATACCCCCCCCAAAAAAAATCTAAATAAAAACGGTCTCAAAATATTCCACAATATTAACGTGTTCTTTTCTGGTTTTGTCAGGCACAAAATAATATTGTCTACAAATAGAGAAAACTTTTCTTGATCACCATATCAATTATATCCTTGAATTTCTGAGTCCATTGCTTTCTTTGCCAATGTCATTAAATTTAAAGCAAATAAAGTAGAAAGAGGACACCCCTGCCCACTTCTTCTGTTCAGGCACAACTCAGAAAATCACAGCTTACTCTGTCAAATCCTTTCTCTGCATCAAAACCAGCCAACAACAGCAGTTTTATTTTCTTTTTTTCTTACATTATGCTTCTATATTTTAAAAATTAAGCTGAAACGGGAACTGAGAAAGGCGAGTGTGCCAATAGGGATGACTGCAACTAAGGGTACAAAGAATAGGCAAGAGAATCCTGGAATTTAACTGAGAAAACTGGCAGAGGAATCAAGGTTTTGGGAGAAAATTACTACAGACAGAAAGGTAATAGAATAGGAAGAAACCAAGAAGACGTGTGGATTGTATCACGGTATGACCCTGACCTTGAGTAGCATCTTACCCTCACCAAGAATGATGCCACAATATGAAGACAAGATGATCAATTTCAACAATTGGCCTAAGTATTGGTGTCATTTAAAGGGGATCCAATGCCTGTCAGCCTGGGATGACATGCTCGACAAGCCATGATGCTTCGCTAGGGTCGGCTTGCACCTGTCACCCCTGGGCTTTCAGATATTGGCAAAAGTTCTTTCTACCCCCATAGTGCTTTTTTTAGGCAAGGCTCAAAAGACAAACACACCTCCATAGGTATCACAAGGGATAAGAAACTAAGAGTATTGCTACTCAACTCCAGAAGTCTAAACCTCAAGATGCACACACTCGAAACTCTCCTTATCATGGAGAACATCGATATCTGTGCAGTAACAGAAACCTGGTTCAAGGCTCCCAAGAGCACCCCAGCCCTACCAGGTTATACCTCATACCATGTTTTTTGGCTCCAAAATGTGGACCGAACCACAAAAGGAGGGGGAGTATCAATATTTGTCAAAGATACCCACACCTCCAGGTTGGTGGCACAGCACGAAGCATCAGAGACTATTCATGTGCAACTAACAGTGGGTAAAACTGCCTTCCAGTTTATAGCCTGCTACAGACCACCCTCCCAAACCCAGGAACCCCACTCGGCCTTCCTGAGAACACTGGAAAATATAAAGGTCTCTCCAAACACCATTATATTGGGCGACTTCAACTACGCAAACATAGACTGGGAGCATTACTCAAGCTCCAACACCCTAGCCCAAAGGTTCCTAGAATTTATAAACTCAAATGCTATGGAACAACCTGTTACCACTCCCACAAGAGGGAAAAACATACTAGACCTGATCATCACCAACATGGGGACTCTATGCTCCAGACCAGAAGTGCATCCCTCATTGGTAAGATCAGACCATAAACTAATCTCACTGGATATTCACATCCCGACTCCACCCCCCTGCCCTGAAAACCACAGTGAAAAACTTCTCTAAAGCAAATTTCACACTCCTCAAAACCGAGGTGGAATCCTTCAAAGCCCCCGGGCCTGTGGAAAATATGGGCCAGACCACAGAATCCTTTATAAATACATTCTATGAACACCTTCAGGAATGCATGGATCATGCAATCCCAAATAAAACCAAGACCCAATCCTCCAAAGGCAGACGTCCTGTCTGGTGGACCCCAGCCATAAACAAACTATACAATAGAAGGAGGAAGCTACTACATGACAAAGCAAAATCCCAAAAAGGGAAGGCATCTCTGATCAGTATTAGCAAAAAACTACGAGCACTCATAAAATCGTCTAAGGCCAGCTTCGAGAGAAAAATTGCACAGGACACTAAGGATAATCAGAAGGCTTTCTTTAGTTATGTTAGGAACCAGGGTGGGAATTCCCAGATATGCTCAGAATTAGACAAAAAATACACCGAACCCACAGACATTGCCAACATCCTCACTGACAGGTTCAGCACAAACCCGCCCCCTCCCCACCAAAAGGGCAAATATCTATCCCAGCAGAGTGCTGCCCCCATGAAATCTCAGATGCTCAGGTAAGAGCTGCCCTCTCCAAAGCAAAAAACACAGTATCAATGGGATGAGACGGTGTCCCGGGCTGTGTCCTACATGAACTCCAAGAAGAGTTAAACCCAAACATAAAACTACTGTTCAATCTCAGCCTTACTACAGGATATGTACCCAAAGAGTGGCGTGCAGCAACAGTGGTCCCTCTCCACAAAGGTGGTGCCTCAATGGATCCTGGAAACTATCGCCCCATAAGCCTGACTAGCTTGGTCTGCAAAGCTATGGAAAGGATCATCATGGACCTCATAAATAAAGATATTGGGGACCTATAGTCACTGGATCCTACCCAGTTCAGCTTTGTTAAGGGCACATCCTGCCTCTTAAACCTGGTTGATTTCTTTGAAACAGTCACCAAGGACATTGACATGGGGAAGGTGGTCCACACAGCCTACCTGGACCTCACAAAAGCCTTCGATACAATACCCCACTCGGGCATTATAGATAAGCTCACCAGCTTAAATATAAACCCCTATGTCACTAGATGGGTTGCAAACTGGCTCAAGGACAGAACCCACATGGTTAGAATTGCTGGAGCCATGTCAGACTCCAAACCAGTTACAAGTGGCATCCCACAAGGCTCAGTCCTGGGACCTCTCTTGTTCGGTATATATTTCTCGGAGGTACAGGCCAAAACGGAAGGACTGTGGCGTTTCCAAGTACGCAGATGACTGCAAACTGGGCACCATAATTGACTCTCCAGCCGACACAAGCATCCTCCAAAAGGGCCTCATAGAAACAGACAACTGGTGCCAGAGCCATGGCCTCAAGCTAAATGCCAAAAAGTCTATAGTCATCCCCTTTGGCAAAAACAAAGTGCCCACAAATTACCACATAGGTGGTAATCCATTAAGTACAGAAGAAGTAATTAGGGACCTGGGGACCCAAGTTGATAGCAATCTCTCATTTGACAACCACGTGGCCAAAGTGGTTAGAAAAACATTTTATATAGCCCACCTAATCATGAAGGGATTCACATCGAGATCAGGGGAGGTCATCGTGCCTCTTTACTCATACTCATGAGTACAATGCCCCTTTTGGGATGTACCTTACCAGACACCTGCAGCAACTGGAAAGACCCCAAAAGTACCTCACCAAGAGGACCAAAGGGCTCAAACATATGCCATATGCTGCCCGGTTAAAGAAACTCCAGCTCTACTCAGTGGCATACCGCCTGTTCAGAGGCGATCTGTGCCTGAAGTATAAAGCCATGTCCAACCTGGAATTAATGGACATGCTGCACCTCAGAAAATCCAAATCCCATCAAGCTACGCGCTCGAGAGACTTGAACCTCAGCACTGAAATAAATAGGACATGCTGGAGGGACAGATTCATAACCCAGAGGCTCCCTTCACTCTGGAATAAAATCCCAGTCCAAGTTAGGCAGAGTCCCTCTGACTCTCTTCAAGAGGAATCTTGATGAGTGGATGGGAGATCATAGGTTTACCCCGGGTATCACTTCTGTGTCACTGTTAGACAGAGGCACAGTATACTAACCTCGAAAAAGGGCATAGCAAAATTCATTTAAAACGGGTGGCGAAAGCCAAACACATTCTGGATAGGCTTATAAATGCCCTAGGGCAGATAGCCTAGTATGAACCTATGAACCTATGAACCTATGATTGCAAGCTCAAGACTGCATTCCCTATCATGGCTTGATATCAGAGTACAGAAAAAGAGAATGGGAACTGGAAATCCTAAGTGAATGAGCTACTCTGGAAAAGTTTTTAGTTGAATCTAGAAAAAAAGGTGTTGTTAGAAAAGGATAATTAGTAGGGCATATAAGATACTGCGTGATAACTATTATATTCTACCTGAAGAGGTTAGAGAAGACTGGGAAGAGAGAACGGTAAGCAATTCATAAGGAAACAATGGGAGGAGAAATGTATGGCTCCCAAATATGCAACAAAGTCGAGAAGATTTAAGATTTTTGCTTGGAAGTGTTTGCATAGGTACTTTTATACTCCAAACAGTGTCCAAAGAATTTTTGCTCAGGTAGCTGCTGAATATTAATATGTGTGGTGGAGAAGAAATCTGTAAGTGGGTACATATGTTTTGGGTGGGTAATAAGTTGGCAGAGTTCAAAATTTCACTTCAGAGCACTCAGAATCCTGGGTAAGCAAATGGGTGTAATGAGGAATTTCTTTATTTATTTTTTTTGGAGCTGGGATAGCGGGTCCAAATTGTCTAGGCATAGTAAGGCCTTGTTAAGTTTAATTCTGGCAGCTGCCAAAAATGTATTTGTTATTAAATGGAAATCAAAGTATAAACCAACTGTATTAAAATACTGAATATTTTAACAGAGATACAGGAACTGGAAGTGGAATCTTTAGAAAAGGGTAGGAACAGATTACATAAAAGTGGAAAGTGTGTCAACAATACATGCAGAATAATGTTTTGAATGAGAAGGGAGGTGTAAGAAAAGGCAGGAATTGATCAAGTTTTAAAATGTTGGCTTGATGATAGTTATACAAAAGAATATATGTGCTGTATAATGTTTCCAATTGTCAATATGTTAAAATGGTTTGCTTTCATTTATATAACTGTATGTTTGCATATGCCTTAAGTGATAATTCAATAAAGGTATTAAAAAATAAAAGAATATCAGTGGGGGAAAAAGTGCAGGTGGCCAACAGTTGTGCAATGAAAGACAATCCCCTTCCTTGGGGATTTTACAGTCTCAGAGTTCTTATATGCAGTTAGCATGGGGTGTGGGAGGTAAAGGGGGGCTTGTCCAATATAAAACAATTTTTACAATTTAGGATGTTACAGGACTAACCTTGGTGCATACAAAGTAGGTGTCTGCTTTCATGTTTTGACATTATTGGGTCATTGTTAGGCATGGCAGTGTAGCATTGATTCAACATATGCCACTATAGCCATATATATATATATATATATATATATATATATATATATATATATATATATATATATATATACATATATGGATCCCTTCAGAAGCTCAGAGTTTCAAAAGTACAAATTTAAAATGGTCAAGACCATAAGATCGAAGTTTGGAAACTTTGAACATTTTGAATGAAGATCTCCATACAGCACAGAATGGGATATTTACCATTTTCCTCACTGGAGGATCTCAGACTTGGTATATTTATTTAGCAGGCAGTGTGAGAGAGTGCATGAGGGCTTGCCCCCATTCAAAAACATAAAAAAATATATTTATTTATTTTATTATTATTATTTCATTTTTGAAGTTTTAAAACTTTAATCTTCTGATCTCAGCTGTTTGAAGTTCAAAGTTTGGAAAATCCAAGCTTTAGAAGTAGATCCACACATACACACACACATATATATATATATATATATATATATATATATATATATATATATATATATATATATGGATCTGCTTTCATTAATCAAATTTATACTTACCCAAATTTTAAAAACATGAAACAACTTCAAACAAATCTTTCTATTGTGAATCAACAAACTACTTGGTCACCAGGGAGAACTTTGCCCTTTCCCCCACTTTAGTGCAATCTCGGAGTTGATATATTTAGTTGGTGGGGAGGTTGTCAGGGGCAAAGCCCCATACTTTAATGATTTAGTTTGTGTCCTTTTTTTCCCTGGTGACCAAGTGGTTTGTTTCACTAAGAAAAAATAATGGTAATCTGTTGATTCATAATAATAAGGTTTTGGTGAAGTTGTCTTCCAGTTTAGTGGTTCGGGTAAGTGTATATTTGATTAATGAAAGTAGATCCACACACACACACACACACACACATATATATATATATATATATATATATATATATATATATATATATATATATATATATATATATATATATATATATATATATATATATATATATATATATATATATTGTGTGTGTGTGCGTGTGTGTAGAAGTGTCAGACATCCTGTCAAAATGACAAATACTGTTACCCAGGAGACTGACATCATTCATTTGATGCAGACTGATGGTTGACAGGTGTCTGAGATCAATAATCCCCTAATATGGGAATATTTCCTTTCCCTAGGGAGAATGCGATCTCAAGTTAGTAGATATAATTAGCAGCAGGATGTGCAGGAGAAGGGGTTGTTCATTTAACTCTTTTAATTCAATTCAGCAACAAGTGAAGTGCTTGGTAAATTCATCAAAGTCACTTATTACCAAGTGCTAGAGATGTTGTGAAAAAAGTTTCTAGTGTGTGTTAATAAGGTATGTATGGATTTAGAATTTTAATGTCAACATTTTTGGATATACCAAATGTTTTAGCATTTATGGTGGAAGTAGATATGCAAGTGCATACTTGTTGTGGTTCGCATAAAGGATTCAGAAGGAAATAGTTTTATTTCTGAGAATGTATGTCTTCTGTATGTAGTAGTAGTGTTACAGAAACACCAGTTCTAAGCTAAAGTATATATTTAGGATTAGGTGCAGTGGCAGCGTTAGGGTTTGTATCATGGTACTAGGGGTTAAAGTTCAGTCTTTCTGTGTTATATGCTCATAGTTACTTTGTAAGATAGCTGGAAACAAAAACTTAGAAGCATTACCTTTCTGCCGTATGATTCAGCATGTCTGAGATATTTTTTTTGTTTGGATACCATGTTAGAAAGGAGATTTTTAATTATTTCAATTTGCAACTGACTAAACATGAAATTTTATTTTTCACAGGGTGCTATACAATCTCTATCTCTAATCAACAATTAAAAGAAAGTTTATTATAATGGGTCTGTTCATACCTGTCTTACAAAGGCCCACATAATATGTAACATCTGAATTATTATTGAGATGGGAGGCTTTTAACAAATATTTAACAGTTCAGGAAGAGAAACATGCCCTTCAATGATGAAATAGTATCATTAGATTCTGGAATTCCAGAAACCAATATATTGTAATGCCTTCCTCTCCTTTCTAACTCTAGAATATTTATGCATGATGATTTGAAACCTGTGTACATTGGTGCTGATTTTCCTGGGACAGCTGTCTACATTTTTGTTGTAAAGTGAAAACATCTCCTTCAAAGGAATCCTGATTTAAAATACAGGAAGAGCTTTGTTTTACTTGTCAGCTTTAGATCTTTTATATTTTATCTTCCACTAAAATTTGTATTAAGGAAGCCACCAGAATAGCAGTGTCTAATTTATTTATTGCAGACAAGCTCAACCTAGGATACCAGATGAAGTTATCAGGCTACTGCCCAGATTGTTTCAACTAGCAGTAGTGGTCTTCGTATCCCACAAAGTACTTTCAATTCTATTTATAATCGTAGATTTATCTATTATTCTATTAGACGAAAGATTACATATCAAAGAAGACATAAGTGAAGCTTTGAAAGTCAAATGGGGAAGAACCCTGTTTTTGTTGAGTTGTATTAAAGATAACCTAGGTATACTGACTAAAGAAATTGTAACTATTGAATGAAGAGACAAATAAGTGAAAATGTAACGTCTGAATCAGAATTTTCAGCTATTTGCTTAGCAGAATTATATGAGCAAGAAGGTTTCCTCCTTCTATTTTACATATAATCACAAGTAATTGCAGAAGAAATTAGTTCAAAAAGTAGAACCAGGACAGAAAAAAGGGTAAGCCAAAAAGAAAATTAAGATAATGCTGCTGTCCCTGGGTCATGACACAATTATGGATGTACATAAGCACAAATGTTGACCTCTACCTACTATGGACGATCTCGGAGAAGGAATTATCTTTTAATATAAAGTAAAAAAAAAGTATACATGTTGAAGATGTTATCTTTATTGCAATACATTGGTTCTAGATGATACTTGTTTTAAACTCGACATGCAGTTTAGTGAAATTATGTATTTATTTATTTCAAAGATTGTCTATAGCTTTAAAACTGGATAGTTAAGATGTGGCAACTAAGTATATACGTTCTAAGTACAGTAACTGGCTATTTAACATGTCATATAATTCTTTGCAAAAAGTATTAATTTGTAAAAAAAATGCCTGTTACAGTGAAATGGCTCCACATGAACAGATTAATCAGAACTTGTCACAACATGAATAATTCTGCATCTAGCATGTTAAATCCTTACTGCATATTATTTTGCATTAGTGCTTCCAATGGGGTTCTAGCAGAACTACTCATTCAAAAAAAAAGTGTTTCATTATAATTATAAACACAATTTATCAGCAGACTTTAAGGTCATTTAATGTAATTTTTAATGTGCCCAAAAAAAAAAAACTAATCAAATCAAAACTATATCAGTATTTATTAAAAAGTGCTATTTTGGGAATTTTTCTTCAACATAATAGGGAAATCTTCAGAAAGAATCAACTGTTTATATCAGCCAAGATGTTGAAACTACTGAATTGTCTTTTTTTCAGAATAAAACCAGCTCTGAAATGTTAAGCATTGGAATTTAGACATCTAAGACATATCCATGGCTTTAGATCTAAGTTTCTTGCTCAATGTGAATACTTTAATTTTGACAAAGTCAATTTATAACCTCAAACTGATGCATCCTCACTTCTTCTTCTTTCAGCTTTTCCTGGTTAGGGGTCGCCACAGCGGATCACCTGTCTGCTCATGATTGGCAGTGAAGTTTTACAGTGCCGAGTTGCCAGCCCGATGCCCAACCTTCCACAGAAGGCACATGCACACACACACTCATGCCTAGGGCCAATTTAGAGTGTCCAACCCACCTACAGCATGTCTTTGGGATGTGGGAGGAAACTGAAGCAACCAGAGGAAACCCACGTGACCACAGGGAGGACATGCATACTCCGCACAGAAGGCACCCTGGCCGAGAATTGAACCAAAGAACCTCTTGCTGTGAGGTGACAACGCTAACCGCTGCACCACTATGGCCGCCCTGATGCATCCTCACTAAATAAAGAAATATAAGCATTGTCTGTTGCAGATTAAGGCTAAAAGTGAGACATTAGCATAGATGTAAATTTGAAACTAAACTCAGGAAGAACATATGAATATTTCATCATGCATCCATAGAGCTGAAAGGAAGGTTCCAATGTCAACATAAGCATGTATTGTGGAATAATGTTGAATGTTCTACCATTGCCTTTCTAAAAGAGTAGAATGAAAAAGTGAATTCAGAAAGTTAAACTGTGTACGATGTGAATTTATTTTAGAAAAAGTATAGAAATGCACCTCATGTATGTTTTACAAAGTTTTTATAGGAGTTGTCTAATCTAAAGGCAGTTTCCTGAAGAATCATATTAAATTTGATTAAATATATAAAATATCTTATCGAAAAACAACAGTATCCAAAAACAACAGGAGGAGACAAGATAGGCTTCAGGTTATAAAGCTTTAATCAGGCACAAGCGCTTTCACATCTGCTTCTTCAGGTGCATAAAAACAAACTGAAACCAGTCATAGTTTTAAACATTGCTGAATCTTCTCATAATAAATGGATAACCATGCTCATAGATTTACCTTGGAGGAATTATAACTGAAATGGCGAAATAAGCCAAAATCGCTCATTCTGCACATACGTCATTCTGCACATATTCTGATATCAGTGTCAGCAGAATAACTGTGTGATAGCTTCCTATATGGTCTTTATCAGATTTAGTAGATAATGTGACAATTGTTAGTTAAAAAAGGAGTTGAGTTGCCAATAAATGAATAAATCTGAATTAAGGACTTCAATTTTATGCAGTCTTCTAATTCTCTAATTTATTAAATCCATGCCAGAATCAAACAAACAGAATTCTGAGAGAATGCATATTTGCATATATACTGAGTTTGGTTTTCCTTGGTTACATTATTTTGATCGACATGTATAGTTTGATGGTAATGAAAGAAATCAAATATAGTTTCTATATCTGAACCAAACTGTCTTCATTACTAAATAACATCATCCATATGCCTTACTTTCGCAAAGCCCATGAAAAGATCCATCTCATCTGTATTGATGGGCTGCTTAATAAACCAATATTTTTGGTTATTTAAAACTCATTTTTTATAATTATTAGAATATATTTAATCAGCGCCAGTTTGTGATGAGGTTTCTGTGATTTGAAGTTGATCTTGTAAAGTTTCAAGTTTAACTTTACTTTGTCTGAAAATTAGAAATGAAAATCCATTGCATATCGTCTACTCAGAGGCGATCTCTGCCTAACATACAACGCTATGTCAAACCGAGAGCTGTTGGACATGCTCCACTTAAAGAAATCCCAATCCCTCAGAGCTGCACACTCTAGGGACCTAAACCATGTCACCACAATAAACAGCACATGCTGGAGGGATAGATTCCTTTCCCAGAGACTTCGCATACTCTGGAACAAACTACCTATCTATTTCAAACAGAGCTCCTCATTAGCACTGTTCAAGAAAAATATTGATGATTGGATGGGAAATAAAAAATTCACCCCAGGGATCACCTCTGTGGCTCTGCTCGACAGTGGCACAGGAAAATAATTTTCTTGGGTGGCAAAAGCCAGGGTACCTTTTTGGCTAGGCTTATATAGGCTCTAGGGCCAATAGCCTAGCACCTACCTATGAACCTATAAATAATGAAACATTTTTCAGTGTGGAAAGAATTTGATTAACTTATTTATAAAGGCAACACAAGAGGAATTTTGGAAAACATATGCCCAGATTAAATGGAACATAAGGCAACAGGCAGATTGTTTTACTTGTTTTGGACAATGGTTTGACTATATTAAAATACATATTATATATACATTATTCTATATCTACGTATCTATCTTGTACTGTTGCATCAAGTAGTATAAAAAGAGTTGTACATGACTGTTGTGTATCATTATCAGGAATCCTAAGATGGCAGGCATATTAAAAGGAAATTCTAGGTTTATCAATAAATGTGCTTTCAATTTAAAGAATATTTTGGAACACTGGCAATCCTAGTTAGCCTCAATAACAACTAGGACACCTTGGATACTTTTCCCATATGGCCTTTGTGGGTATTGTGAATTCATTGACTCGGCCTATTTTTAAATCTTAGACGTATGGTTTTGAGAAGTAACTGTTCTGTTTATAGTCATTTGAGGTGGCTATGGCAACCACTATGTGGGAAAGAATGGATAGAAACTGTCATAGAGCTTCTATGAGCATCTCTATGCTACTAAATTAAAACATGATAAAACTTTCCCCTCTAAGTATACTAAGGGAACAATAATAAAAAACAAATTCTATGAATGTACAACCCAGGGAAATGGGATCGGAAAAAAATGGCATTCCAGGAAATATCTGTCATTGAGTGTTAGATTTCCTCCTTGAAAAAAATTGAAGTACTAGTGCTGTGGTAAGCAGCAGAAGTATCCAGAATAAATACATTTCAGTCACTGGACTCACAAAAATGGTACAAAAATTTTAGACTAATTAACATGCTGAGTCAATGCTATTTTTCAAATAAAACATTATAGCTTTTAGTGTTATGTTTATGAATCATTTGCTTTTGACCTGATGACTTTAATTGGAATCCTGATTATATCAGTAAGTATCAGTGTTCTCAGGATATTGCTGCTTCCATTATAAAATATGCAGCTATTGTTCAGAGGCAGATACTTCTTTACACATAACATTGAATTAGCAGTACAATACCTCAAGATGGAGTACAGTCAGTCATACCTGCAAAACCTAATTTAGATACGAAACCTGAAATCATACCTCTAAACCTCTTAGAGCAAGAAGTGTGGACAAAGCCATAAATAAAGGGGGGGGGGAGCAAAGGCCCAAAAATAGGAAGACTTTTTAAATATTGCTCTTACAAACATAGAAAGCTGATAGAATAACAGGTTTTGCATTAGTATGAATTTTCTCAAGAGTATGAAGTCTGACACTCAAACATCAGTCATTATTTTCTGACTTGAACCCTCAATAATTTGCCAATACATTGCCAGAAAGCCACAATTTTAAGAAGCAGTCCAAAAGTACGGGGCAAAAATCTGGGCATTCTGCAAAAATCTGTACAATTGAGAGGTATGCCTGAAATCATAATATTTCAGGGCATAGTTTATTCTCCTTGCATGTAATATTGCAACATTTTATGCAATAGGCTGCATAAATATAAAATGTTGTACCTCTATATTGCTAACTTTCTATTATGCCAAACAAAGTAACAATAATAATGTGTAAGACGTATGCAGACTTCCTAAAATTATCATACGTTAATAACATCTGTGCAATTAGTCTCATCACATTTGTAACTAAGAAATCTTCCTGTTCTGTGAACTGGTACTTACGTAGCACCTGAGAAGCATACAATTTTAAGAAGTTTATAACATTTTATAACAAGCACCTATCCGTTCACTAGAGGGACAGGAAACATAGTCTAATGCAAGGGTTTTCATGCTTGACGTGGGTTACAGCACAACACAGCTTATCTCAGTGCAGCCATGTGAAGAGTTTATGGGAAGTCTCAGTTCCTAGGATTTATACAATATGCTTGACTACAGTAGGATAAAAAAGGAAGTATCTGTTTACTAAGGTGAAGGCAAGTTTAAAATTGATCCTTAATGGAGGAATGAGCAGCATTATCCTGTAGGTATTAACTTGTAGGCCCACAGGACAAAAATGCATCTTCACTTATACAGAAGTAAGGGCAAACAGTATTCATGGAACTTTGAAACAAAGTTAAACTATGTATCAACTGAATGCCAGTTGTAATTTATCTTTTTCTTTGTTTCTTTTTTTTGATTGAGTTATTCAGTTTGGGTTACCTAATTTCTTATTTTTCTGAATAAGTCTACTTTAAATGACTCTGTCATAACTCATGGATTTTGTGGCATATTATATTTTGTTACAACTATATGTTTTTATACTGCACCATTAGTATGACAGTGTGACAGAATTATTTGTTTTGAAGGGTTGCTAACAACTCTTGCAAACCCAGAATGCAACAAATGCTATACCCACTGATACAAAAGAGAAAAGTGCTAGTACTTTATACCATCATCATGAATGCAACTTGCAATTTAGCTGCTGTATTTCATGTCCTAGGTTTAATATTCTTCAGAGAGATTTAAGAATATGGATGTCAAATCGAGTTATTATTCAATTTATAAGGTTAAGCAATGACAACTCTGTGGTCCAACATTTCAGGAGTGTGGTATTATCTTTTTTCACTGCAGTATAGCATTCACATTTGCTTGCTCCTTAGGCTATTTATGATATGAGACTGGTATTCCATTTAATTTGTCAGTTGTTTCAGATGCATGTTTCTGTAACATCCACTGTCTTTCAACTTAAGATTTTTAAAAAGAAAAATCCTTAATAGATTTAACTCTGAGGGAGCCATACACAAAAATATATTGTTCTGATTAGGAAAATGCAAAAGCAATATTGTAAAAAAAATAAATAAACTGCACAAAGAAGAATTGTCCATTTATAGCAAAATCATTTATGCAGAAAGGCAACAGTTGGTCAAAAAGAATAGGCTGTCATAGAAGGAAATTATTTATTTCATGTGGATCTGTGAACTCTGAGATGATTATATAAGTAAAGTGCAGGCGGGAGGCATATGCTCAGTATGGAACCTGTTAGACGATGGTTGCGAGGTAGAAAAAAATTGAAATTATTCTTTTCAGACAGAAATAGAAATCAACAAAATAGTTGCACATGAATGTTGTACACTTTTGTATAATGAAAATATTAGTAAGAAAAGAGATGTTTTCTGGAAAATGACTATGATGATATACATATGTCATTGTATCTATACTGGCACATTGACAAAAGTATATATTTTAAAGTGTTTATCTATTACCGTTTAAAGTTTAAGTGGACACCTTAAACATCCTATATGAAATCTAAACCTGCCAAAGTAGCATTATATTTTTGTACATCTGTATTCTAATTCTCCTGAAAAATTATTTGCTGTCTAAAATTCCATTAAACAAACAAATAATAACACATTGCTGGTACATCTCTATGTTTATTTCTTCTTCACATGAGAAAAAAACAAATATTTCTCTTTCTGTGTGCATCTGTTAACGATGGTCAGGCTCAGTGTGTATTGCTTTAGCTATCCCTTTCCATTTAGGAGAAGCTTTTGCACCTATAGGCAAAGATCTAAGTATACAAAAAATATCAAGTTTTTTTAGTTATTTTATTTGTAAGATTGCCGTGATTCATAATCTCTGCAAATATGTTGATAGCTGTGCTTTGCTTAAAGATAGCAATTTGGAAAATAATAATATAGTCACATTACACTGACAGAATGTAACTGCAGCCAGCTGTCGCTCCTCTATATTTTCATAGATAAAAAAAAAAATAACTAAATAATGAGAGATAGTATGATATGCAAGAAGAAAGACTTGGTGAGCAACATGGTTCATATTGATTCACAGGCAACATTTCAGATAAGTACCAGGTCTCAGAAAACTCCATTATCATTTAAGCTGTAGAGAGAAGCCTCAAAAGTGGGTCATCGGTGACTGTACTGCCATATTCATGATGAACTGCTGACCTAGCATGGCCTCCATTGCATGCAGTTAGGTTATTTGCTGTAATAAATCATCTAGCTGTAAAGATAAATCAGACACATTAAAACAATTACTTATCACACACACATGCCCACTAACTTCAAATATTGTACATAGAACAAACTATTTTATCAAAAGAAGACAAATTATGCAGATAATTTAAATCTGTGGTCAGAAGCTTAAATTGCATAATCATAGACTCTACTGGGGGATGTTGCTAATTATAAGGTTCCAAGAATAACAACAAGATACTCAAAAGAAATCTGCAACAGCAGTAAATTCATTCAAATTGATGTAGATATTAGCATGAAACTCCCCCTTCAGTCAGTAGACAGGAGGTCGTACTGTGACAAAGGGTATTCTTTATCCACAGGAAGAGAGTGAGGAAGAGTAAGGTAGAAGAGAAAGAGAGACGGCTACATGTCGATTGAACTGTTAAGCACAGTAATATGAACAGAAACAAAAGCGTCTGTGATATATGATAATCACATTTTTCGCAAACATAATAAAAAGATTAATTCATAAGATCCACACCCGCCATACGATAAATGGTGATGGCATTTAGCCAATCATGTATAGGACTGATACAGGCAATTTTCTTGGCAAATGTTAAAATGATGACCATTCTCAAGAGGTAAAGGGACACACCCAGCACTGCTGTCAACAGATATGTGCTGCAACTGTAAAAATGTTGGCTATCATTTACACTTTTTGAATGCAGATATGTGCAAGACACAAGGATGTGGAATGACATTCTTTATTATGCATTGTCTTAGCCACAGTTTGTTGCCTCTTTCCTCCATGTTGTTAGTGGGGAATTAGCAAATATTATAACTGCAGATCTAATCAGACTATTATACTTGTCATGCATTCTGAGATGTACTGTGATGTCCTCCTAAAAGAACGTATTCAGGAAAGAGTGTCCAAAATACAGCTAGGATTCTGGTGCATTTTTATTACTGCATTTGTTTCTCTTTTTCATCTTTCAACAGGTTGAATATAAAGAAAACTAGCATGATTTGAACAAGATGTTTAAATGCACTGCTGTATAGTTTTTGGTTGTAAAACTTTGGGTATACCTCTAAAATGGTCAAAAATAAGGATATTATGGGCAGGGCTGTGGTTCACAAGTTTAGAACCACTCCATCTAGGGTACAACATTACTCTAACCAAACTCAGTTAACAAGCAGGTGCATTACACCTTGTACTGTTATTATTGGCAATTTTGTTTTTTTTACCAGTAATGCTTTGTCACCAACATATTTTTCCTTATAAAGGAATACATTCATATTTCATTTATATGGTGAATAAAAGTCATTAGTCATCAGTTTATTTTTATCCTACTGTCATCTGATACTGCAACTGTGCTTTTCTGTTGCTACCTTTTTTGCATACTGCAACTGAATGTCAGGATGGAATGATTTCTTACACATTTCTCCTACAGTATTAATAGGGTTTTTTGAGAACTTTTGTTAATTTATTTCTGAAAAAAATAAATCTTCCTCTCTATGTCATTAACAACTTTCGGCAAATATTGAGTTGAATGGTAAGGTGAGCAACATGATTTTGGACAGCCAGGGAATATTATTCATGTATTTGGCTCCATTTTGTCTTTTCTGAACTCCATTTTGTCTTTTCTGAACACTGTCAGCTTAGAGAATAACTAAGGTTATCTGTGCATTCCTTTGGCCTTCTGTGAATTGTTGGGAACTGCTGTGGACTCCACCACTATCCCAGTACAATGATGAGTACCCTAAGCCACCTTTACGAATACCCAATACCTGTTTACACCTATAAGTTGCTGCACATATTCACATATTACTCTGATTCATAGTGATAAGCATTTAGAGGCCTAATTTGCATGCAAAATACATAAATGACCCTGAACAAATTAGGTTAACACTGCCGTATTAACTTGCATTACTCAAGTAAGGTGGAAAACGGCTTAGAGAACATCAGACTTTATAAAGTAAGACATAATAAGGTAAAATATTGCCAATTAATATGAAACAGTTCAAAATAATATTAGATTTCTGAGTTAACTTGAATAAATGATTGATTTGCTAATATGATGGACAGATTACAATTACTTAAGACTGAAAAACTATCATCTATTTCAGTGATCTTTCACATTTCCACTGCTGCTCTAACAATTTTCCATTAGAAATAAGCTTAATTTGTCATTTAGTGATTGTGCACACTTGGTAGAAATGCAGTTATTTTATTGTGATGTACTGAAGTTTCAGAGATGTTTTGTTGGCATACCATATGTGTCTTCTTGAAAAATGATAAAAATACATGAAAGTGGTAGGGGAAGGATGAATATGACTTGTTTGTGTGATGGTCAAACTATAACTTAGAATGAAATAAGTTATTACATAAAAAAAGGAGTGGAACATGGGATACTTTTCAGTTGTATGCATTTCTTTCTTCTAATGGCATTGCTTAAAACCTCATGGAACTGTTGAAAGAAAGCTGTATGTCATAACATAAGACTGCAGTGATTAACACCATTAATGCTGTTAACATCATCACTGATACAGCTGGCAATTACCTACAACTTGTTTAATACAAAAGTATTCAGGAAAACACTAATAAGAACATTCATATTAAAATGAGTACCCTGCCATGTAAACAAACACTGCTGCCAGTTCAGCCTCACCTCTGCACAAATAATTATGATTTTCCTCTATGGCCACACATTATTGTGCATGACAAAATGAAATAGACAGATGTGCAGTGCCTTAATGGACAACATTAATTCAGTTGAGATATTTAATAGTTCAAACTGAGGAAATACTGTCTAATATTAAAAAAAAAATCCATTCAATTGACAGATATTTCAGTATTTATCATGAATTCATAATACTTTTTGTTTACTTGACTACTTGATGACATCTAGTAGATGCAGACTTAGAAACACCACCTCACATTTTGAATACTTATGACATCACTGAACAGGAATCAGTGCAGCACTCAATCGTGACGTTTACAAACCATTTGAGTATGAGTACGTGTTCTGAAATAATAAAGATGAGATGGATTGTCACATGAACAGTGACAGTAGACCATGCGCCATGCAGTACAGCCAACACATATCACGGCATGCATGAGTTCTAGGAATGTCACATGAACAGTGACAGTAGACCATGCACCATGCAGTACAGCCCACACATATCACTGCATGCATCAGTTCTAGGAATGTCAGATGAACAATGACAGTAGACCATGCGCCATGCAGTACAGCCCACACATATCACTGCATGCATCAGTTCTAGGAATGTCAGATGAACAATGACAGTAGACCATGCGCCATGCAGCATAGCCCACAGGCATCAAGATACTCTGTGCTTTTTTACATGAAAGGAAACACTAATCTGTATGTCACAGTCCATAGTTGTGAACAAATGCCACCTCTTCAAATGTGTCACAGTATGCTCTGCATCAGTCTGTCACATGTGGCCCATTACTACTGCTGCCTGCAGGTTACAATGACTCATTGTAGGACTAGAACTAGGACAGCATAGGCCACTAAATCACAAGACTGGTGCATGATCATGTTCTATAATATACAACATGCAGTAAACATCCTGTATACAGGCACCTAAAACAACTCTACAAGAGGCCAGATGCCCTAGTGATAATAGTATGGGTCTGGAAAATGGGCTGGGTTGAAATAGACTTCAGCAGTTCCACTTGTATTTCTCACTTGTGTCATTAGACATGGCTCCAAGTAGATATTTGTCATCTCCTGATAAAAGAGAGAGAGAAAAGTGTGTGTGTGTGTGTGTGTGGGGGGGCAAAACAAAAAGTGGTTTAGTACTCAGCAGTAAATTTTATCTAAACCAAATAGAAAAAAGTAAACAAAAATATGTTTTCCACTTACCAACAACATGATCACTGGGCATCCTGTCATGCAGGAAGAGGATGTAACGTGAGCCAGTTTGCCAGATATGGGAACTGTGGGCACTGCCAGCATGGTCTGCAAATACACTGGAGATGCACCCCCTGCTTTATACACCACCTGGAAATTGACAGAATGGTAGACATTCCTATTGCAGTACCACCCCCAAAGGACCAGATGGGGCCCTAATTGCATCATGAGTGCAATTAATTTCACTGAGTACCATAGGGGAGCAGTGCCACCTTTTAACACACTCACTCCTAAGGTTACTGTGGGAAATAGCTATACTGATCCACATGAACCAAGAGGACATCCAGGAACTGCCAAAGTATCCACAAAGCAGAAGCCTTTGAGATAGCCAAAGTGTCCCCAGTCTGTCTCTGGAAGGTCTACATGGCAAGTATAGTGAGAGATATGCATAACTTTGTTGGGATAGGAAGGCCATACATCCCCTCACTGCCTCTGTGGGGACCATACTCACGCACACACTTAGACCCTCATAATATCCCTATCTGCTCTGAACCTGAGAGGTATCTTGTGATTGTCAGAATTATAGTGAGTTATTCTCTATGTATACCTCTGCCTTCTTAGCAAATGAGTTCCACTGGCCACGCACGGTTTTGACTCACCCAGGACAAGCAGCTATCACAGGGAAATAGCAAGGCAAGAAGTAAGTGACTGCATCATCACATAGTGCAAAGTATATAGAAATGGCATGTGCATGACTCTGGCTTTTATAACAGATCTGCGGACAGCATGGAAATGCATGAAACCATGACTATATATTCCAAATAGGCAGGAGACAGCATCATTACTGTATGTCTTTATGCATCATTTCTCATTTGTATCTCAGTATGACTTTTTGCTTGAGCTTGTTCATGGCCATTATGTATTAGTGTAAATGGCCTCTATGAATCATGCCTTTAATGTAGAAATACAAGGGTAGCTTGAATAGCCTGTATGCATTTGGATAATCACTATGAATACCATTCAAGGTGTATCACTACAGAAGACTAAGCGTTGATAAAAGTGAAATATCCATAAATAATGAACTAGAATGGAAGGTAGATAAATAATGCAGGAGTGGAAAACTAATGGTATGTCCTAAAGGAAGCTATCTTGGGGGTATGTAAAGATTTAGACATGCTGAGGGACAAAAAGTAAGACATATTAAAGAGGCTGACAAAAATGAAGATACATAAACAAGAAGAATAAGAGAAAGCTGGACAGAAAAAATAGCAGAAGCTATAAAAAGGACTAATATGTCAAGAGAGATCATGGAAAAATAGAAAAGGGCTTATTAGTAGATATTTAGATATAGAAAAAAAAACGTTTTACTTATGTATAGTGAAAAAAAGATGGAGTGAAAAGAAACTAACTAACCTGGGGAGGTAAGTGTCATGAGTAAGCTAAAAAATGAAGCAACACATCAGAAGTTTTGATTTTTTATCACTATGAATCTTAGAGAAAAGGGGAAGTTCTAGTCATGGAGGGTAAGATAGCTGGAAAGAAAAGTTAAGCATATGGGAAGGCTATCAGAGGAGCTGGAAAAGGCATTACATCATCTGTGAGATGAAAAAGTAAAGAGACTACAAATAATTTTACTCAAGATCCTTAAAAAGCTCCTGGGTGTTTGTTAAAGCTATTTGATGAACTGTTTTGTTACTTCTAGAGAGACTGTGGACTAAAAGTACTGGAAGCACTGATAGTATAGAATGTAAAGGTGGCATGAGATATACAGAAAAGTAAACACAACTACTGAAGTTATGGTTTGCATGTTTCTTAAAGCATATCAAACTAGTGAATGCTTTATAGCATTGATTCAGATCTGGAAGGACCTTTCAGATGAAATTTGATCAAATTATATATAAATGTCACCGTGGACGTGGACAGTGGAGACCTTTTGCACATGATCTACTTGGATTTCAGAAAAGCTTCGTACTCCATTGTGTACAAGACGTGGCATTTCAACATGTCATGTACAAGAGTGGGAAGTTAGCTGCACTTAGTGGTAAATACGTTGCTGGGCAACAGAGAATAGAAATAACACATTAGTAAAGTAAAAAAGTGAAGTTCCACTGGGACCTCTCCTGCATCCACTACTGATTAATATGATTGATAAATTGTTTCTAGAATTTTAGGGGCAGATGAAGGATTAAGTAGCAAGTTAGGTATTACTGGGTATTCTGTCACTGATGCTGTCCCAAAAACTGGCACCCCTTAACTTTAAATTGAGAATCAAATAAACAAGAAAAAACTCCTTTTCTATGTATGCTTTATACAGGCACTAAAGTGCTTTCTGACTGAAAATGCAATTATGCACTGAAGAATGACAGTGGCTTCCCCCCTTGCCCCTTTCTAACTACTCCTCTGATTATAAAGACTGGCATCTTGAGATTAGAGGTTTGGTGTAAAAGGAGGTGATTTCACATTAACCTTTCTGAAGGTTTAAGCACATTTAAATTCAGAACTTTGTAATTAGAGGGGCAAAAAGAATATAATGCCATTCTCAAATACAAGCCATATCTATATCACTGTATGTATGCAAGGAAAATGGAACCAAAATAAAAGGTCAAGCAAACCTAAAGTTGAGTAGGAAATTACAAAAAAAAAACATATTTTCCAGTTGAGACTGAGGCATTATACAGGTATATGCTATAACAACAAAGATATGTGGAAGAACTACATCTTTAAGAAGGGGCAAGGCATGTGCAATGAGAAAAATAGACATTTTCCAAAAGCCACAGTAAACTGCATTTATAGAAAGGGTAGTTTAGTTGACAAGTAGAGTCTATTAACAGAATGGGCTGTAGATGCTAGGGACATTTACGTTTTTATATTTACAAAGAAGCATAAAGTTCGGTGTGTGGGCAGCTACTACCTTAGTCTAGCAGTGATATTAGACAGGTTTGGCAGACTTCCTGTTATTTGTTGTTGTTTTTATTATTTTTTTTGTGTTTTTTATACATATGAATTAACATTTGATATACCAGGTCCAGCAGAAATGATATCTGAAGATCATCACATCAGTGGTCTTGAGACTGCTTCCAATAGTTGTCTTACTCAGAACAATGATGTTACCTCAGCAATCGTCCCACTTAATGATATATAATGTACCAAGGCATCATTTAAGGTACATCTGCTGGTGGTTTAGATAATATCAGTTTATCATGCAGGTTTCACATGTATAAACTATCAAGGGATGAAAAGCAAAGAGTAAATTTGTATTAACGTGCCCTTTCCTTTACAGTGAAGATGTACAGAGAGACACAAAGTCATAAAATATCAGGATCTGCAGGCAGAAATGAGAGCAATGTGGAAGAAAGATATGCAGACAGTTCCAATAGTGGTAGGAGCAATGGGTCTTATTTTCAGTCATATTTAGACATGTTACCAATACATGTAACCCCATGAAAATTGAGAAGGAGTCATTAATGGGTGCATTGTAGGTGCTACAAGGAGCACATTTGGCTGACATCAAAGATTGAAACAATACTAATTTCATGAACTTTAATCGTACTTTGACTTAGGAATGGGGTCAATTCCCATCATGGTATTAAAAGCCAAAATATTTGGAGAAATTAAAAAATGAAGATGGATAACAGTTTCTGATATGCACCTGCACCACGTCGTGTAATGTGGGGGATTTTATTGCCTAGATAAACTATAGTGATGGCTAACTCATTATAAAATGCCTGACTTTCTACTAGGTCTATTGCTTTAAGGGAGATTGTGGGATGTTATTTGGAAAACCAATTAGGATGTCAATAAAACTCCTTGGACTTCTTTAAGTTTATAAAATGCTTTCGTACTTTTGAGTACTTCTGCAAAACCATGTAGTACCGCTTAAATGTCACACTTGGAGAATGAAGGAAATATACCGCCGGCCTTGACAGGTACTTTGGAAGTTTTTATCTTTGACGGCAGAAGCTCAGTGGTCATTTACTTCCTGTCTGATGTAATTTCCTGCAGGAAAAGAGTCATTGCTGCAAATAAGAGTGAATGTTACAAAAGCAGATAATGGTTCTGAAAGATAACCGTAAGAAAGGTGATCAGAAATTATTTCATCATTAATTAAGTCTCAGGAGGCTAATATCATATGAGGGAGGGTGGTGCAATGGTTAAGGTGTTTACCTTAAAAACACAAGATGCAGGGTTTGATTCTCACAGAGGGAAATTGGCTAGGCTTAAAAATGGCCCATGAGGGCAGTTAGCCTAGTAATAATCTATGAATCTATGAATCTCCAGTACAGGAGACAAATTCCAGCAATGAAGTCAGAAGTCTGCTTTACGATAAGGGATAATTTATGCTGGTCCTAAGGTTCACCACATGTCATTTGAATTTGCCAGAAACATAGATAATGTTTGATTAATAGTCAGACTTTTGGAAATATTAAAGATTTTAGCATGATGTTTCTGCTGTTAAACAAAGGCGCCATTTAGAATAATATATAACTTACAGAGTATGTAAGTCATACTGGTAATTTACATGTCACACTGTGTATCTCTTATTGAAACTGGTAACAGCATTGGCATTCTTCATGTTTTCTGTTATCCCCTCATAATTCTTAACTCACTGAACATAAGGTTTCTCACTAGTTTATTCTCTCCCAGTTTTGAAAGATTCATGTAATATGCCATCTGCTCCTCTTTGGTTTGTTGATTTTGGTTTGCTCAGTATCATATTTATTTCATGCTAAAAGGGATATGTGTGTGTGTGTGTGTATAATTTTATTTTATTGTTTACAGACCTGGTGATAGTGGCATCATAAAATTTTTCAAAAAGGTGCTTCCGTCTGTCATGAATGTCTGCATTTCTCATTAGCAGTGCCATGTCATCTTCAAATCAGAATGGATTAAGAACACGTCCATTTGCCCTAAGCAATCATAGTAGCTTGAAGAATACTGAATGTGTTTTGTCAGTATAGAGCTGAATCTCAATGTTTGTTGCACTGCTATTTACTTAATATTTCAGATGATTATTTAACTCCCCCCCCCCCTAATCTGCTACTGTTATTTTTCATCTCACTTTTTTCTTTTGCTGTGATCAGGTGCCATCCTGCAATGTGCAATGGCTTGTTTTTTTTATATTTTTTCATGCAAGCAGGTCTTAAGTTTCATTTAATCAATCCCACTGATAAGTTATGATCCACAAGGCATATACATCTCATGATAAAAGAATGCTGGTTTTGAATTGTTTCTTGCATCTCTCAGTTATCTCTGTCTTTGCTTAAAGCCATTGTTAGATTCTTTGTCGTGTAAAGAGTCTGTAAAACACACGTTCCATTCCCATTAATACTTGTTTTTTTCTATTTTCAGTGTTTCTGGATGAAGTGAATGATTTTACCAGGCTGAATTACTTACCACTATCAGTAATGGAATAATTTGTGCAAACGGCTGTGAGTTCTGTTCTCACACCATTTAGATGGATTCCTGATTTTGTCGTACTTTCAATGAGATTTTTCTCATTGCAATGTCACATCACTGTAAGAGGTTCTCCGGTTCGAGTCTCCGCTGGGGTGCCTTCTGTGCAGAGTCTGCATGTCCGCCCTGCATTTGTGTAGGTTTCCTCCATTTGCTCAGGTTTCCTCACATGTTGCATCCTCTCGAAGTATAAATAATACTTAGGTCTCACCCTAAAAAGAGGCAACTAGCCTAGTGGGACAGAGTTAATAAAGAAAGAATAAAAAAGTATGTGCATATATTCATCAGCAGACAAGCTTTTGGATTTTTTTTCCATATATGAACACTAAACTACATGTATTTTATGTGGTATAAGTGTTTAAAGTGAAAATATTTGCAAGTAGTATTAGACTTGTCACTGTATCTTTAAGTTGTATATATGATGACCAGGCCCTGGTGTATACAGTTATTCATAAGGTTCATAAAGTTCATAAGTAAGCACTAGGTTAGCTGGCCTTGTGGACCATTTTAAGCTTAGCCAATTTTCTTTAGTGAAAATCAAGCCCTATACCTCTTATCTATGAGGTAAACCCTTTAACTATTATGTCATCTCTAAACAAATAGAAGAATTATATTTGAGTTTCCCTTTTATATAACTCCCCATTGATTCCACTGCAGATACATTTAGTTGTCTGCAGGGAAAAGTAATTTCCTCTTCCTTTGTGATATTGGCCTGATTATCACCAAGGATGAAGTAGTATGCATTAACAAATCACTTTTTCTTCCCTGATATAAATGTCTGGCTTTCTGAATTTCTCATCAAATAAAAGAAAAACATATATTTAAATCTTAATAATTAATGAAAGATCATTACTTTAACATTTGATGCCTTATTATTTTAATTCAACACCTTGACAAGGTTCATCTCATTGGATTCTGTGGATTCATTCTAATCACCCAGTCTGGATGGAAATTTAAAGATGGTTATTGCTTATAATAAAATAAATAAAATCAGAGATAGCAAACCAAGTACCGACGATAAATTCAGCAATAAATCCAGCATGTACACAGTCTATATGTATTCACCAGGCACAGTCTCCAATAATCCAGCAAGTTAAAATATTTATTTAAGACCAATTTAAAACAGGTTAGCGCTTTCACCGATGTGGCTTCTTCAGACCTTCATATTTAATTAATTGATAAACAATTTATATACACCATCTAGGCGGGAAAATCATTCATTCTTAAAGATACACTACAAACAAAGACAGTAAAAACATCATTATTATATTACTGAATTCAAAACTCATTTAAAAATCTATATAGTCATTATACTATAACTAAAATAAACATACTATAAATGCTACACTTATTATAAATACTATACATAAAATAATCAGTTCCAATTCATCTGTGTAGTTTTTTTTTTTTTTTTCAAAAATGGTTTAACTGGAACCATACCATTCAGACCAGGTGGGGCATTAGACCTCAATCTAATAATCCAATTTGCTTCTCTTGTTTTGGTGTAGGTCCTGATGTCCCCCCCTCTCGGTCCTGGTGTGATTTGCTCTACTATTAAAAATTTAAAAACATGTTTGTCCCCTCTATCCATAACATGTCTTGCCAAAGCATTTGTTTTCAAGCCAATCCTGATGTTGTATACATGTTCACGTATTCTATCCCTCAACATCCTATTTGTTTTACCAATATAGAATGCTTTACATTCCTTACAGGAGGCCAGATAGTCAACATTGGATGTTAAGCAAGTCCCTCTTACTTTAAATTCATGTTCTCTTAGAGTTATTGGATGTATAAATACATTGTCTGTATCAATAAAATTACAAAAATTACATTTGTTACACTTTATTGTTCCATATAATTCTATATTATCATCACTCATCTGTTCTCTGGGGTAACATAATAATCTTTTTAAGTTCTTCTTATTTTTGTAGATGAACATAGGTGCTTCCCCAACAATACCTTTGAGTGTATGGTCTACAGTTAAGACATCCCAGTATTCTCTAATAATATCTTTTATATTCCCCACATCACTAGTGTAAAATATAGAGCATGCCATCCCTCTATCAATTATCCTTCCAGTGCTTCCTTTCAAAGTCTCCTGGGCCATTCTCTCATCACATGAATATATATCACTGAAATAGGGTGCAGCTCTATTCTCTCTAAGTATAGTCATGTCTGAAAATCCTTTGGAAATTTCATTAACAGAATAGCCCCTAGATAAAAATCTATCACCTAATTCACTGAGTTCTTGTTCATAACCTATCGCTGTGGGATTATATATAGATATTCGTATTGCTTGTCCTTTCACTATATTTTGATAAACATATCCTGGGTGCATACTTGTCCTGTGTAATTGTGAATTCTTATGACATTTCTTCCTGAATACCCCTGTATTTACCATTCCATTAGGTAACCTTTCTACATAAACGTCTAGGAATGGTAATTTAGTTCCTGAGGACTCATATGTGAACTTAAGGTATTCATTACTAGAGTTCATTTCATCTACAAATAGGGTCAATTCGCTGGACGTACCTGTCCAAATCAGAAACAAGTCGTCCACGAAACGTCTATAAAACGGTACATATTTCTTGAACAATTGCTTGTTAAACAATTGGATGTGTTCCCATTCAACCATATATAGGTTGGCGTAGCTATTGGCACATGAAGTGCCCATAGCCACGCCATCCTTCTGTAGATAGAATTCACCTTCAAAATAAAAAACATTAGATTCCAAAATCATCTCCAAAAAGAACATTAAAAGCTCAATCTTGCTAGTTGACATCTGTGAATTACGTTTTAAATAATCACTCAACATTATTATACCCTCTGCATTAGGAATCACAGTAAAAAGGGATTGCACATCTAGGGGAAACAAAAGTGTATTCAGTTGTTGTTGACACATTCCCCATGAACTCATTCAAATCCAATAAAAACTGTTTGGTATCTCTTAGAATGTAAATGTTCTTTTCCACTAATGGTCTAAGTTTATTTTCTACATAGATCAACAACGGTTCGGTTGACCACCCTCTACCAGCCACAATAGGTCTAAATGGGGGGTTTTCCATATTTTTATGAATTTTAGGGAGTCCATGGAGAATTGGTATCAGGGGAAACTCTATACACATATATTCATATAGTTCTGAATCAATAATGTTGGCTTTATATAAGTCTTCTAGATTATGTTGAATCTTATAAACAATAATCTTAATCATACTCTGTTCTATATGCGTATAATGTGTATCGTCAGACAACATAGTTCTCATCCCATTGACATAATGTTCCTTGTCCATCAATACTACCCCACCCCTCTTATCTGCAGGTCTAATGGCCAGAGACTGGTCATTCATTAAGTTCTTCAATGATGCCCTCTGCTTGTAAATCAAATTATACCTATTCCTAGTTGTCTTTCTAGTTTCACTTTCATACATTCTAGATAGTTCATTTTCAACCAATTTGCTATACGCAGCCAGTAAAGGATGTAAAGGTGGTGTAAATACACTTGGTTTTCTAAACTCTTTTCTTGGTTTAGAGCTTTGATCATTGAAAAAAACTTTTAATGATAGATTTCGAACAAACAGTTTAAAATCCCTTACAGTTTCTTCATATCTACTAGCATTAGTAGGAATAAAGGATAAACGTTTATTCAATACTATTACTTCATCTATTGTCAATGAATGTTTGGAAATATTAAAAATTAATTGTTCGTCTTCCCTTCCCACATCTTTTTTATGTTGTGGTTGGTGTATCTCTCTGCGGAGTGCTTTCTTTTCTGCCTTCCCCTGATTACTGAACGCATCCTTCCCTCTTTCCTTTCTACTCTGATGGGGAAAGGATGTGCCATATCAAAGTTATGAACTTCTCTTAAGCCGCTATCTACTACTACATTATTCTTATTTTTATTACTCTGTGACATATTCCCTTCATTAGTCTTCCTGCGGACTACTATTACATCAACATTTTCATTTCCATTACTAGCCTCTTGTAGACTATTGCTCTTATTGATTTCATTAGTACTCACAGGTTGCATAGGAATAATTTCATTCATCATATCTTCATTAACTATGCAGCCATTCCTAGTACTATCTACATTACTTGTTCCAGCTATTCCTTCTATATGTTTATCTATTCTGGTCTTACTGTTCGTATGACCGCTATCTACAACCCTATTCTCTATCACTGAATCACTGTTATTTATTGTTGCAGATACATTACATACAGTTGATTTATTAATAACAAAATTGTCCCTATTAAACTGTCCCAAGAAAGTAGCTTGGCTCCTTCCTTCATACCTCGGCCAAGTGAAAATATTGGTTATTGCTTATCAAGAGCTGTAAGAAAAAACTATATCAGTCTGTTCACAGAATTATGCCCAATGTTGTTTCAGATGTGGATAAATACAAGAGTTCTGATCTCAAAATGTACCTTTTCTAGTAATATCTACATGACGTGCTGGATAACCTAGCTAGTAGGACCTGCTATTCCAACACCTAACTGTTTAGAATGCAGGATTCCAGGACGTCATAAAGGCAGATAACACAACTGGATTTAGTTTGCATTATCTCTGGCTAAGCTTTCTTTCTTTTTATCTCTTTGTTAAAATTTTTTTATGGAAGCCATGTCAGGTATCAAGTCCTGATTATAGCCCAGGTAGTCCAATTTTAATAGTGGTTCAGGTTCTTGATAGCAAGACTCCTAGGATGAGAATGTCACTTGGAGACATCTTTAAACTGAATTGATTGTATAGGTAATGGGTGCACGGGGAATGCTGTCTGCGTGGGTGTGGTGTGGACTGGCTTATTTACATGGAACTGCATGGATAATATACTGTAAGCTATTTACACACTACCTCTTAGGCAGCTTAAGTACAATTTGAGAGAGGCAATAAGCCTTAGAGCAGAGATCACTCATTCAGCAGCAGTATGACAGTGCTTCAGGAAGCCTTGCTCTCTTCACTGACCTTGAACATGAGTCAGTATTAGTCCAGAGGTGGCAAGGGGGATTGTCAGACCTAGCATTCATGAAGAAGACCTAGGAGCAACTGATGGCCAGCTGCAGGAAGCAAAAAAAGTATTTTGATTGTTACTACAATATAAAGCTATAACAAAACTGATTGAGTCAAACAACATTTTTTTTTACAAAACAAAACAGGTACATTTGCAAACTGCAATCATCTGACATACTGACATACTGATATTTCAATACAAACTAGCACAATCAACATGATAAAACTAAAAGGAATATAATAAAGAAAAAAAACATTGACCAATATTTTGAGTACATTAAATATCAAATATCAAAGCAATATGTCACTAATAAAAACATCAGAATTATAATATATAAGAATGCCTTAGCCAGACATGTAGCACAGTTCAGTACACATTCCTTTAACTTCATGGTTTTACAGATAGTGGTACTAAATGAGAGAGGGGGGAATTTGAATAACCAGCTTGAGATGGTTGAATTGAAATGGATCCTCAGGCTATGTGCGCACATTTTTCCTGGACTGAATAATTATCTAAGTCCAAAACCGGTACTGGAGACCCTACCTTTGAAATAAACATATATTTTTAAGTTCATAACCTCCATAGAATTATATATATATATATATATATATATATATATATATTTTTTTTTATTTTATTTTACATTTGTTGACCGGGATAGTCCGACTGGATGCATGTCCATTTTCAGCGGAGGCCCGGGGAGAAAAGCTCCAAGGGTAAGCAGATACAGCATTACATAATACCAGCATTACATATTACAAACAGACTATTTACAGAGATTACATAAGTAAGCAAGTTAAACAAGTTCCACAGGTTACAGTTAATCCTGAGCACAAGTCAGGATTAAATTAAATTACACAGTAAACTGGTTAACAGATTTTTACACATTCTAGAGAGAGTTAGCCAGGCTTGATACATTGACATAGCCAGTTAAGTGACAAATGTTGTTTGAGTCTAGTTTTAAATTGACCTAAGGTGGAAAGTAAGGTAATATCAGCTGGAAGAGAGTTCCAGGATCTGCTTACAGAGTTTGCAAAGAGAGAATCACCGGCTGTGTTATTAATTTTGCTAGCCTGAATTAGTAGTTTGTTAGAGGATCGAAGCGGTCTAGGAATGTTATAGGGGGTGATAATATTTTTAAGTGCAGGAGTATTGTCTGGATTTATAAAGGACTTTATAGGCCATAATCAGTTGGTTATACTGGATTAGGCTGGGTAGTTCAAGCCATCCAAGCTGATTTAGATTGATGCAATGATGTGTCCTAAAAGGCAGCCCAGTGGCAAACCTGGCAATGTGGTTGTAGCAAATTGAGAGTTTGTTAAGGACAGTTTTGTTTAAATTTGAGAGTAGAGGGGATGCATACAGAAGGGTTGAAAGGAGGTGAGAGCGAGCTATGGCAATTTTAGCTGGAGGGGTTAGGAAGGCTTTTATTCTGTAAAGTGACTCTAGTTTTTTATTGATGGTTTTGATAGTTTGGTTAACATGTAGGTCAAATTGTAGATTATTGTCTATGATGACACCTAATAGTTTTGTAGATGGGTCAGGGGAGATTATTGTGCCATCATTTAATTTTATGGTAAAGGTGAAAGCAGTAGACCTACGTGTTAGTGAAAATAACAGCATTTTAGTTTTTTGGGGATTTAGGATCAGAAGATGTTCAGAAAGCCAGTTTTCTATTGTATTAAAGGTGGTCTGGGTAGCTGACCATAACTCTACTGGAGATGTAGCTGAGCAAATCAGAGTAGAGTCATCAGCATATTGGATACAGCTGACTTTTGGGATGACAGTATAAAGGTCATTAATGAAGATGGAGAACAGCAAGGGCCCTAGTATAGAGCCTTGTGGTACTCCAAGGGTCTTAGGTAGAAGGTTAGAGAGTTTGTTCTGCCAGAGGACAGCCTGCTGTCGACCATTCAGGTAGAATTGAAACCATTGGAGGGCTCCAGTATCTAGACAGAATGTTTGCAGGGTGTGGATTAAAAGTTGGTGATCAACCATATCGGATGCCTTGGAAAGATCCAAAAAGAGGGCTGAGGATATATAATTATTGTTGCGATTATAGTTTATGGTGTTAGTAAAGGCTGGGAGGGCTGAAGTAGTGCTGTGATGAGGACGGAAGCCATGCTGAGTGTCTGCCATAAGGCAATTTTGGATTAGGTGGTGCATGAGTTGTCTATAAATATATTTTTCCATAATCTTTGCAAGTGGAGAGTATAGTTATTAGCCTATAATTGGAGAATTCAGTAGAGCTGCCTCCTTTGTGAAGTGGGATTACATAGGATATTTTCCAGATGGTGGGAATTTTAGCTTCTACTATGGTTCGATTGATTAGTATTGAGACAGGGTAAGCAATAGCATCAGCTGATTTTTGTGGGTACTTAGCAGGGAGTTGATCAGCAGAAAGTGTAGTGGGTTTTAATTTTTTGATCAATGTACGTATAAGTGAAGTGGTGACTGGTTGGAAGCTGAACGCAAGTAGGTTTCTAGAGGTGCTACTTTCAGGACCAGGGGAGCTAGGAGGTAGTTGGCCAGCTAGGGCTTGAACTGTCTCAGTAAAGAATTGGTTAAAACTATCAATAACATCTTCAGGAGTTTTATCAATAGTAGTAGCAGATATTAGGGTTGAAGTTTGTCCAGGATGTAGTAGATTATTTAAACCTGTCCACAACTTCTGAGGGTTATTTTGATTTACTGTCTGTAAATTACAGTAGTATTGTTTTTTGTCATGTAAAATGGATTTTTTGGTTTTGTTCCTGGATTGCCTGTATTTAATGTGATCTTGAGGGTCTTTAGAAGAATGCCATAAAGCCCATGCTTTGTTTCTAAGGGTAATTTTGAGTTTAGACTCTATAGAAAGCCGTGGTGCAGTTTTTGCCTTGGTTCTCTTTGAACGAACAGGTGCATGCAAATCAAGGATCTCAAGGAATTTGTTGTTAAAGTATACTACTGCTTCCTCTAAGGGGAGGTGTTTTAGAATAGATCAATTACATGAGTTTAGTTCTTGTTGGAATTTGGCAGGGTCAAAGTTTTTATTGTTTTTAACCTTTCTGAGTAAGGGTTGTTGGGAATTAATGGTTTTGTGCTTAATTACATATGTGAGAAGGTGATCGCTTAGGCCATTAAGGAGGGTACCAGAGGTGTACAGTTGGGGGGACTTTTTATGAGTACCCAGTCAAGTATACTTTCTTTTTGGTTGGGTTTACCTATCCTGGTAGGGGTGGATATGATTTGTGTAAATGCATGCAGGTTAATATGGGTGGTTGGGGATTCTGAGGAACAGGTGCCCCAGTCTATGTTAAAGTCTCCAAGTAGTAGGGTTTCTTGGGGGTAGTGACATGATAGCCAGTGCAGGATATCTTCAAATGTAGATATATTGTTACCTGGGGGAATGTACATACAGATGATATTAATGCATTTATTTTTATTAAGTTGCAATTTGGTGGCAAGAATCTCTGAGTTATTAATCTGAGGAGGTTGTATTGCATCTATGGCGACATTCAACTCAGATTTATAGAGTACAGCTACCCCACCCCCCTTCCTTGAAGCACGATCCAGCCTGTATATGTTGTACCCAGGTGGTAACACTTCATTGTCTTTAGTGTTAGGTTTTAACCAGGTTTCAGATAAACAGAGAATCTCAGGGGAGTGGACATCCAGAAGTGCATGCAATTCATGTACCTTGTTATTAATGCTTCTAATATTGAGATGACAGACTAGGAGACAGTTAGTTGACCTATTAATTGTAGGTTTGTAGCTTAGATTACAAGTAGAGGGGGTATGTGTATCTGAAGTGAGTGGGCCAGGGTTGGGGTGAATATCACCACCAAGTATTAGGTTGAGTCTATACTTGGTGATGAACTTCAGGAATTTGTTTATTAGTTTGTGGTAGTGTTTGGATCTAGAGCTAATGTGCCTGGGGTTGAGATGTTGATAGACTGAACAAGATGTTGGATAGGATCTGGTACTGTAAGTATTGTTGAAGGTGGAAGGATTTACAGCTGGGGTGATAGTATGGCCTTTTGGGACCGGAAATCCCGTGAGAAACTGGTTTTCATACAAGGTAAGGAGGTATGGTGTGAACAAGAGGGGTAGTAAAGAGGAGTATATCATTATATGTGATTCAGCTAGTGAGTTAAGGAACTGTTTTACCTGGTGATGCAACACCAGAAGATAGAGTGGTGAGGTAAAGGTACTGGAAGGGGGCTGGGAGAATGCCAGATGAAAGCTAATAGGTGCTATTAAAATGTAGGTCGTAGAATGGGGGTGGGTGGAATTATCCCAGATGAAAGCAGATAGGATCTAGAAAGTGGGGGAGTGACTATAGTACTATAAATGTAGAGGTACTGGGGGCGGGAGGTAATTGGGGGCAGGGAGGGGAGCGAAGAGAGCCCCAGCATAGCGAGGGCGAACGTAGCGGGGCTATTGCAGTTTACAAGGTTTCCTAAGGTGTCCTAAATCTATAAGGTAAGTATTACAGCTCTTAATGTAAGAGTCAAATTACTTCAGTTACAGGGGAAGGAGGCAACCACTCAAGTAGAAACAAAGAGCCCTATGGCTGACCAATAATTATAGATATATATTTTTTTATTATCTTATGATGATACGCTCTATTTACATTTTCCACCTACATTGTCATGTGATGGAGTGTTGGAATGTCGAGTGCGATCGATTTTTATCATTTTTATTCTTCTTTTTACCAGACTGTGTTATTGTACATGTAGCTTTATTGTAATACTTAGGATCTTTTGTTTGTTTTCTGTGATGTTGTAGCTAGGTTTTTATATTAACTGTAGCCTTTGTATCTTAGGTATTTTCAGTTGTATAAGAGCCTGTAGCTTTAAGTTTTTGGTCTGTCTTAGCATTGTAGCTTAATTGCTTCACTTCATGATGCATATTTACCCTATTGGATTTAATTAAAAGCGTGGGACATTTGCTGTTATTTAAAATTGGATGGATGGTTTGTGTTTTTTAGATATGAAGAAGCACATACACGTGAAAGTGCTCATCCTGTTCTTTGTTTAATAAATCAAGCTGGATTTTATGAGCCTGATGGTCCTACCTTGTTTTTAGTTTTAATTATAATATTACCTATTGAATAGACTTTTGTAGTTTTACAAGAGGAGTTTGGTAAAAAATGTCACCTTTTTTATAACGTGACTCTGTGTGATCATAGAAACATATAGTCCAGCTTAAAAAAGACTAACACATATAAAAAGTAAAGCAGTTACGGCCCACTGGAACAGACTGCAGACTTGAAAAAGTCCTGCATTGTGGCAGAGCAAAAGCACTTGTGTTTTAAGTCAATAAAATTATTTTACTGTGCAGCCTGTTCCAGTGTGCCCTAACTGCTTTACTTTTTATTAGTTTTACTTTTTGCGGTTATTTCCATTTTTTACTGTAAAAGACTTTTTAGCTGCTTTTTCCTTTCACCAAACCACTTGATATCTATGAAAAAGAAGCATTCAGAGCTATAATGTATATAAATCTAACAAGGCCCTAATCTAGTACAAGAATGTGCACTTAAAACTGACTCTGAATTATTTGACACCTGCAGGGTTCAACTTCTTTGATTAGACAAGACCAGCTCGGAACTTTGTACCAAGTCATACTTACCCAATTTCAGGATACAAGCTGAAACATTTATTAATATGGTTCATAGACAGAAAAGAAACCAAGAATCACACCTCAAAATGGCAAATAAATATACTCTAGAAAGGGAATTAGTTTTAATACAGAACTCCTGACCTGAAATTCTTGAAAGTTCTTCTCTGACAAGAAATAACAACATAACAAAGACCATCTCTTTAGAAATGGTAAGTACCTATTTTCATACACATCATTAACAAAAATATAAGTATTCAGTAGCAAAATATGAATGACTTATTTTAAAGACCAGATAAAATGGGACTAGAGGGACAATACACTGACTACAGCCCAGATGGCCAGAGATTTATTAGTAGCAAAGATGCTTGACGGATTTAGAGGTGGATTGGCATGCCCATCAAGGGGTGGGCGGGGACAGATAAGGCTTATCCTCTCAGAGGAGGCACAGCACTGAAAGACGTAGTCATGTGGGATTGGCATTCGGCCAACAAACTTTAATTTAAATAGTGTAACTGATGGCGTTCAGATCCTTATAAGCTGCTTGCAATGGTAAAACCCACCATCAAGGCTGCCTATATGATGGACCATTTTGACCAGCTCTTTAAATTACTGAGGAATGCCCAAAGTGAAGAAGTACATTGCCATAACTGATGGGGGGTGGGTGGTAGTCAGCAAGGATATCAGGAAAAGGCTGATAAGAATGTTTAGAGAATTTTCAGGGTGTCTTAGCTGCATATAATGTGTCAGACGGTACTAATCTTATAAAATGATGTGTTTCTTTGAAACTAAGAGAAGATGAACATTTTTACCAAATAATCCTCACTGAAAGATAAATTAACTTAAAGGGCCAGAAGATTTAGTTCTGTGCATCAGGAACATAATCTTTTTTAACAAATCTCTCTAAGTTTTTCAATAGCTGTCCTTCTGGTTTTCCTTGTGAGGGAAAGAACCTAGAACTGATGCTCAAGGCGAACCTCTCAGCTCTCCAGAATTGCGTACACTGTCCATATCTTTGCCTTATATATCGGTGTGTTCTTTATAAGATGTGCAGTTTTCTGGCAAATCACTGATGACTGAAGACACTAAATAATGAAAGACATTTGGGGTTCATACTTCATAGCCTCCATACAATGCAAAACCTGTAATTGTAAGAATATTCTAAGTTTATAACAACAGTATTTAAATGCTCTCCCTGATTTAGGGCCTTTGACCTTCCATTATTTTTTGTTTTGTCCAGGATAATTGTGATAAGATGTTGAAAGGTAAGGCTCCAGGCAGAAAATCATCTTCCAGGAAAGGCCAATAACTCTCAGCTTGCTGACTTCAGCCTTTCTTATTGTCTTTTTTATCTAAAATCTGACTCAAACTAATACATCAAAATTCCTGCCTTCCTTAAAGATGCAGGTATATTTATATTATATAATTGAAAGTACATACAGCTAATAACAATCTTGTCATTCAATATGAAATCCAGTATTCCCAATATATTATATGAGCATATTTGGGAAAATGCTGTCTAATTCAGGTATCCTTTCAGCAAGGCAGTTATAACCATAAATTATTTCACTTCTGTTTTCAGAATTACTTCTCTGATAGATGCTAAAACCTTGTATTTCTGTACAACTGAGGTTACCATTACCTACACACTCCAGCAACAAAGAATCATTATGAAGAAAAAGTATTAAATTAAAAGTTTATTGTTATTAAATATATGTAGATATTTTGTATGCTATAATTTCTCTTTATTGGTAACTCAATATTGTTTTGTTTTTCATCTTATAAAAATTGCATTTATTTATTCTACCCTTGGTTTAAAGAGAGCAGACCTGGAGTTCACAAGCTGATGTATAATTTATTACCATAAACTATATATAAGCCAAGAAGTGCAAGTATTTTTATATGGTAAAAATAAAATGCATTTAATTTAATCCAGCTGTGGCATCCTTTCAATAACCAACATATTACACTAATGATTTACAGGAAGGCTCCTGAAAGTCATATTTATTCCAAAAAGTAAAATAAATTCTGATTAAGTCCCATTTTCTGAGATAAAAATGCTTAACCCTTTAATTTTAAGTAATAAAGATTGCTGTTTGAGAACCTTCCTGTGGGTCTATATTGAAAACTGCTGGGTATTAGTTTGTCTTGTTATGTTTTCTGCTTGTATCTACTGTATTCTTTCACAAATTGTGATCAAATGTTT
Organism: Protopterus annectens; assembly: GCF_019279795.1. Lineage (NCBI taxonomy): Eukaryota > Metazoa > Chordata > Ceratodontiformes > Protopteridae > Protopterus > Protopterus annectens. The sequence continues at coordinate 149,717,509 of NC_056749.1, read as the reverse complement.
AAAGGATGAAAAAAGACAAAATTCACTTACCAATAAAGTAAATATGATTTTGACATTCAGGAATAAGAAATAAGATGAAGTTATTTATCTTCAAGAGATGCATCTATCCATAGCTGAACATTTATTAATTCATTCTCAATTACCTCTTTTACCCTACTCAAGTTGGAAATGATCTATAGGCTAACTTGGCACACAGTGGGGGAAAAGGCAGAGAACATAATTTTGGACAGGATGGCAGTCTGTAATAGGCCATACACATATACTGTATTACAAACAAAATGCATGCCAGCTGGGTAATCTTGGTCTTTCAGATGTGGGAATAACTCAGAGCACCCGGCAATACTGTCAAAGGAAAAATCAAAGCTCAATGCAGCCAAGGTTCAGTTAAGGTTCCTTTATTGTTGTACAAGGAGACAAAAATGCAGTTCAGAAGTTTGTCTGACATTATACAGGAAATACTTCATTATTATACTGTTTTGTAAGCCATTGCCCTCTAAGCTGACGTAATAAAATACAACTCTTAGCATTGTTCTAAGACATGTTTGCTAAGTTTTTCCTGATGATATAGCAAGTATAAACTTCCCATGTGAAAATTTCCTAAGATATCAACGTGGCCTCGCTAACCTGTAACTCTGTAACAATTCACTCATATTTCAGTGTTGCAATTAGTGATTCTTTCCTGCTTTGAGCACAAAACATATTCTGATTTCAGCCTATAATCTTATCTACAGCTGCAGTATGAACAAGGTTATTTGCTTAAGTCTAGAAACATTTCAGAATACTGCATTGTTCCTTTTCCTAACGTTGGCAAAATCATCTGTTTCTCAGTGTATGAACAAGGTCATTCAATGAGCTGACAAGAAGCAAAGTCAGAAAGTACATGCAGTAGCAGAATAAATGTGTTAACCCTTTTAGGCTCCTAATGCAGCAAGCATAATGCTAATACATATATGACCCTATAACATGTGTTTTTATTGTAGTTGTAGTTTCTTTTGTATCATATATAAATGTTAACCAAAAAAATCAAGTAATGAAAGTACTTAACATTTTTATATTAATTATAACATAACAAGCCACCCGATGGTGTGAACCTTGGTTCTAGATGATTGTCACTGTTAGTGACACCCTGACCCCATGTGTTAAAATGGGAGAAGGGGTTATGAGTGGATTTAACCATCTTAATATAAATTTTTTTTTTAAATACCAATAAAGGTCAACTCAGTAATGAGGAGAATCCCTGCAATTGTAAAAAAAATATCAGATTTAAAAATCTAGTCACTTCTACAAGCAAAAAGTTTAATCTCATGTTTAACTTCTCAAATAAAACATGATATGCAAAAAAGTTCTATTTACAAAAACGTTCTTAAAAATGCTACAAAACATAATACAATTGCATATAGCTTACATGATAGAAATAACTTTATATAAATTAAAAAATAACTTTATTTCATGTCTCCTAAACCATACCAGCTGGAATTCATCTTTTTTAACAATTATTTATAAATACAGTTACAAAAAAGTGTTGTATAGCCCTTTGAATGAAGAATCAGACAGAGAAGCATGGCGATCATATATGGTTTCTAAAACTGATAAGCAAAAGTATATTTTGACAGCACTTTTCAAAATTCTCCATCTGACCTGCCACTGTTTTTCCTAAATCTTAACTTTGCCTCCAGTTCTCAAGACTGTACAAAGGCTTCATGTGAAATAACAACAAATAGAAATACCTATACTTACAATAAAAAGTAAAACACTTGATAGGCATTAAGGCAGGTTTGCATCTGAAATATTTAACCTACTCCATAATTCATTATAAGGAATCGTAACAGATAAGAATAAAAAGATCCTGCCTAAGGACTTGTGTGGTCAGTCATGGAGGTCTTCTCACAGCTTGAACAAGCTGAAAAGGTATCTATTTTGTTGATTTCTCTGCTGCACTTATACTTAGCAGGACTTCACTCTCAAGTTGTGGTGACTGACCGAGATCAGTGGTTCACTAATGAATGTTCCAGCAGCTAAAGCCTCTACTTATATCCTTGAAGATCCACCAATAAGAATGCCTGTTTCTCTTCCTCAGTTTTAGGAGAAAATTTCAGTATCTCCTAATGTCAGACACGGTAACTCTGACCCTAGGATTCCAGATTTTTACAAGGCCCTGAAAAACTGTTTGTATAACTAAGGTGAGACAGTAAGATGAGAACTGAAGAAACAAAGGTTAATCCTCATAATCTAACTTTAAGCTATTTATTTCATATTGCAAAGTCTTAATTTTATTTTATTTCTTTATTTACTGGGAAATATTTCTTCATAGCTGAGGACTCCATTGCCATAGTATTCCCTTGAAGCTATTCATCCTATGCTATATACAAACAGGAAAGTCAACAAGGCGTGTCTGTTTCAAGTATAAACAGATGCTACAGAGGAAAAGAGTGGTATAGAGTTGGGTGGTTGTACATCCTGATCCCATATTCAAATGTAGCTTTACACTTCCTACTTGTGAAGCTTGTGTACAGAGCTGTAGCAGTAGGATACTTTGTTTTAAGAGCTTTACTGAATGAACTGCTGGTTCTGATAGTATGTTTTATTCAATTCCATTACAACTTTTGGAGATATATCAGGATATCAGCAGTACAATATTATCTTACTGAAGAAGGGCATAGTGTTCTCTAGAAGTACTATTTGAGCTTGCTTAACTGATGTCTGGGACTAAATTGCAATCACTGCCCCCTCCATAGTTTTCAAAATACAAACACTCCGACCATGCCTCAGCTAATTGGCTACTGCAGTCTTCCGTAGACTCACAAATATATACTTACTTACAATAATCTCTTGTACATCCCTATGTCTTAAAGAGAAACTTTACAACTTTCTCTCTATCTTTCTAAATATGTTCATAAGTGCATAGGAGATTTCTAGGCTAATGGCTAGTCAAGCCAATATATCCTGATTTTACCCAAAATATCTTGTTTTTAACATCTTGATATTAAAGATTTATATTCCAGCCATGATATCACTTCTTTGGTTTGTTTTCTTATCTAATCACTTTGTCCTAAGAGTGATTTTACTGGTATTGCTGGTTTTGTTACTATTTTGACTTGTGGATATCTAGCAGCTCCATCAGGTTGGATTTGTGCGTGCCTTTTACATCAGACAGAGATCTAATAGTTGTTAAGAGATGGAGTAAAGGAATAAGGCTTTTAGTCTAAGTGCATTGGGAATATTGTTTATACCTTGTATTTTCTTTGTGAGAAACCTGTGAGGTCACTCCAGCTGCTGTAAGTGCCTAGTCAAGTACATGCTAAATGGCGCATTTTACTCTATTATTGGTCTAATGAGGGCCAAGTACAGAGGGACTATAATTACTTTGGATCTGGATGCCATAATTTTACTTATAAAAAATAAAAAGTAGAAAAATGGATGGACCTGTTCATGGTAGCGTCTATTTTATTAGAAAATTAAGCACTTTTGTCAGTGGTCAACAATGACTTCTTCAGAATGAATAAAAGCACATTCACAGCCTTAATATATGAACTAATTAAAACCATATGACCACACTAATTACAAACTAATTAATGAATTTAAACACCCTTAATTATTATAAATACAAAAGTAATCCAATAAAAAATAACTCAATTATTACTTAAACTCAAATCAACAGAATAATCATAAATTATGCATTTCCTTTAAACATCAAAACTCACATTAAAAATAAAATACAAGAACCCTTCAAAATTCAAAGCATGAAAATCCACAGAGAAGACCCTAACAGTATATATATATATATATATATATATATATATATATATATATATATATATATATATATATATATAAAATGAGATATAGAGGTATGACATATATGGTTATGGTGACATCCAAATGCTATACCCTCTCCTCCTCTACCTCCATTGTAAATTTCAAGAAATTGGTACCAGAATTTTAAACTGGTCTAATATCTCTCTCTCTCTCTACTGTCAGTCTAAAAAATGATGATGTCATCCAAGATATGACCATAAAGAGACCAACACTTAGAAAAGTCAGAGTTCAAGACCCCATTGTTCTCCCATTGAGCTAGTATCATGTTGGCAAATATAGGGACACAAGCAGCCCACATTGCTACACCTTTCTTTTGTTGAAAGAGATGGTTTTCAAAAGTCAGAAAATTGCTTTTGAGGATGGACTCTGTAAGAGTTCTAATTGTAAGAATCGTGTTATGCTCAAAACCAGAATTCACACAGAAAAAATTGTAAAACAGTTCAACCCCTTCTACATGGGGGATGACTGAAAATAAATCTCGGACATGTATGGTGACAAACAACAAGTAGTCAGATACAATTGGTTGGATACACTGGATAGAAATTCCCAGGAGTCTTTATATAAGTGTACATATTTACAACAAGTAGTCAGATGCAATTAGTTGGATACACTGGATAGAAATTCCCAGGAGTCTTTATATAACTTTCCTTGTTTACATACTATCCCCTTAATGTGAAAATTAACATATTTGACTAGGGAGAAGGTCTCAAATGTTTTTGTATCTACAATTGGCCTCATTGGGGGGGTCATTTATGCTTTTATGTATCTTGCGGATGCTGAAGATGGCAGGGATCCTGGGTTATAATACTTTTAAAAAGTCACAGCCAGCTAAACTGATTTGCCCATAGTACAGCAAATCATCTAACATGACATCAATACTCTGGTAAGCAATGTTTTTTTCATTAATCAACACCTCCTCATATGTGTCATATTGTCTTATTGTATACAAACATCCTGTTTATATAATCATTAGTGTACATGACCACCAGGCCCCCACCATTATCAGGTTTCATAATTCTAACTTGTTTAGTGCTAGGAATTTCCTTCAACAACCCATCTGGTCAGGAATAAGATTTAAAGAACCTCCAGTATTAATGGAAGAGAAGTCTTCTAATATAATTTTCACATAATTTGTTGAACACACTGAAAAGAGGATGCAATGGATGATTAAAGGTACTTGGTCACTTACAATGAAGGGAGATACTTATGACATGATTGTCATCACTATAATAAAAAACAAAATTGATTTTTCTCACAAACAACTTTAGTTGAATCAATAAATGATATAATCCGGCAGGTCTAGTTGGCACAAATATAAGCCCTTTTTCAAAAAGGTTGGTCCAATTGGTAGTGACTTTTGTTTTACTCAAACTGTACATGTTAAAGTCACCAGCCCTATTAAGAACTATGTCACATCTCTGTGTATTACAATCTACCACTGATTCCCTCTTGCCCTGGCTCTCCCCCTGGTTTGCCCCTCAATTGATAAGACCCTTGATGGTTTTCATTCCTCCTCCCAGAAGTTTCCTGATACACACGCCTCTGAATTATCAGTTGTTCTGGCCTCCTCAGAGGGAGAGATTTCTAAAGGGTCACTACTCTGTTCAACTTCTCAGTTTCATGTGAGTTTGTTTCCTGATTATCGAATTTCACTTGATTTTGCCGCTCACAATTGTACCCATGATTATGATTTATCAAACCATTTCTAGGTAGGGCGGATCAGCCTTCCCAGCCTCGTAATTTAATTTGTTCCATAATATTTTTTTGGCTTTTTTTCACCTTTAATTTATCAATAGTATAAAAATTGCCTTGTATTCATTAACTTGAAATTCAAACATCAAATCAGATTGAATACGAGTGTTTAACAAAGTAATAGAGTCATTTAACATAGTCATTTTTTTATCATTGTTCTTCATTAAAACTACTAGTAGGTCACACCCTGTCAGTTGAATAAATTGAGTAACTCATAATGTAGAGCCGAGTCACTAATAAGTCCAGTGGGGTACTTCAAACTTCTTAAGCCTTTCTGTATTTGTTGTCTTAAGTTGTACCACATAGAAGGACTTCCTCACCACTGTGGACACATGGCAGTCAAAGTTCAGGCTATTATCTGTCTGTGTACATAGATTCCCTCACCTCTGAATCTACTCTTGGGGATGTGCCTGATGTTGTAATAATGCATGTTTTTTCACATTTAGTTTTAGACCATGGTTCTGGCACCAATCATTTGCCTGATTTAGTCTCTCCTGAAGGATATCTACATCCTTGGGAGATTCAATAATTGGCGACAGCCTGCAGTCATCAGCAGATTTTTTCATCCAAAGGCCTTCTACATTAGCCTTGACTTCAGAGAAGTATATTCCGAACACACCGCTAGTAAATGTCTTCTTACTGGATCTTGATTCACCAATTTTAACCATATGTCCCGTCTGTGACCCAACTGGCTATCCACCGGTTAATGTTGGGATTTTTGTCAACTTTTGTGAGTTTATTTATAATACCTAAATAGGGAATTGTGTAAAATGCCTTTGCCAGCTCAAGATAGGTGGTATCTACTGCTTTAGCCTCACCCTTAGACATAGTGTCTTTCTCAAAGAAATCCACCTGATCCAGTAGACATGACCTGCCCCTAACAAAGTTGAATTGGGTTGTGTCCATTGTTTGGAGGTTTCCTATACCATTGTGTATCAGATCCATGATTATTCTTTCCATGACACTTGATATTGGACTAGTCAAATGTATGGGTCTATAATTTTCTGGGTAAGTAGGTGGTCCCCCTTTATGCAGAAGGATGACTATTGCTGTCCTCCACACTATTGAGAGAAAGCCAGTACAGACATTGTGGTTAAATGGAGATCCTAATGGGCCTGATAATTCCTGACTGTTTAAGAGACATCCTGATATATTGTCAAGCCCCACTGAAGCAGTATTTTTAGCTTTAGAAAGCACAGTGGCAACCTGTTCTTTGGTGATAATTGGTGGTGGAGTGGTGGAGCGTATTTCATGGGGGAGAGCTGGATATAATGAGGAGGTGAAATTTGAACTGAAGTTGTCAGCCAGCAGATTTGCTATATCTTCTGGCTGAGTATAGGAGATGCCATATACAACTAATTCTGCACATTGTTAGGTGTTGCCCTTAAAATGGCGGACTTGACTGAAAAATGCCTTATGGTTATCCTTAGCTTTGAAGGCTGTTTTTACCTCATAGTCTGCTTTCAGAGATTTGACTAGTTCCATGATTTATTGTTTAGATTAATGGACGTTTTGTTCTGTTGTGCACATTCCATCTTACTTTCCCACAAGATTTTCTTGCTATTATTGTACAAACTATTAATACCAGGAGTCCACCAGGGAAACATATTTTTTCAGTTTGACCTGGGATTATTTTGGTCCATTATTACTGTTTCTATGCAGTTGTTTATATGGTTGTACAGGTCTTTTGTGCACACCTCTGCAACGGCATCTGTGTTTTATGAATTTGGGAGAGTATGTAAGCTAGCTATGCCATCCCTTAATAGGAGATAATTTACAATAGAGAAGTTCTTAAAGTTTAAGGGGTTCAATGGGGGACTAGTTTTACCTTTATTTCAAGGGAGATCATTTTGTGATCTGATCTTACACGTGAGGATATCAGACTTGGGGAGGGGATGCTTTACCATATTTGTGAGTACCATATATAGGATAGTTATTCCCCTAGTGGGAGTGCAGACTAGCTGCTCCAGAGCATTTGAATTTACAAAGTCAAGAAGTATTTGTGCCTGCAATGTTAGTGGTGTGTACGCCTCCTAATCAAAGTAGGGGTAGTTAAATCACCTATGAGTATGGTATTGGGCTGAATGATGAGCAATTGTAGTAACGTCAGGTACAATGCTGGTTTATGGTGAGGGACCTGTAACTAGGAAGAATATGGCAATGGATTTTTCCCACCGTAGTTCAACATCTAGTAGCACAAGCATGTCATGTTGTTTGACCAACCTTGAGGTGTGGTTATCCACCGTCACCTTTTGCTCTTTCATGTTCAGGGGGGTGGTGGGAACATATGAAAGGCATTATAGCTATGAACTGCTGAAGTGCTTTCCATGGATTTGAACTATGTTTCTGTAACTGCAGAGACGTCAGCATTCTCCAGGGTGAAGAGAGCTTTTAGGGAGTACAGCTATTGTTTAGACCTCTAGGATTGATTGGTAATCCCTTTAACTTGTCCTGACTAACTTTTGTTATGCTGTAAGGTTTGTCTACTTGGCAATGTCTAAAAAAAGCACTATAGGAGTAGATAATGTTTTGGCCAATATCCAATATTCCTCCCAGGCTGACAAGTTCTGGACCTATTTGGAATGACATCAGTAGCCAATCCAATTGCTAAAGTTGTCATTTTCTGCTGGTATTGTGGCATCATACTTAGAGATGGTAAAATGTTGCACAGTGGTGGGATCACATATTCTGAGAGCTCAATCATGTTACTATTCATATACTCCAAGGAGGTTTGTCTCAGGTCATTCACACCCACATTTACTATCACTGAGTCATATTGGTGCTTAGGACCAAGTGACCTGAGTGCTTGGATGAGCTGGCAGATCCTGGACCCTGATAGGCAACTAACTGTAACCTTTTCATTATCCAGCCTGGTAAGGTGAACATCAGTGAGTCTCACAATGGAGTCTCCTATGACCAGAATATTGTGTTATGTAATGTTTTGCCCTGGGGGCTTGGTAGTTGAGACACAAGGAGGTGTGGCTTTCTTTGTTGTGAAGTGAATTGTCTTGTGTGTGTGCATGTAGAGCTTCTGAGGACTGTGTCTCAGAGGTGTTTGAGGTTTGGGTAAGTTATGTTTCAGCACCTCTGCATATGTAGGTCTGGGCATGTTGTCCTTTGTGAGTGCAGTGAGTGATGTCTGTGAGTCACTTTCAAACTGTGTGTTGCTTTTTGTTATGGTACATGAGAGTCCAGCCTCCACTGTCAATGTATAACCACATCTTTCAAATACTGTATTTCTCTTTTCAAGAATTAAGTGGTTGTTAATGTACATTGCCTTAGGATGCCCATGTCCAACAAGCTGGACACACAGAGAGCAGGAAAGTGCCCATCCATGGTTGCAGGTCCTAATGTGTACTTGCAAGAGATAGGAGTGGAGGGTGTTTGTAACCAGATGAGGTAAGTGTGCTTACTTGGTATAATTTGCAGCTAACCTAAAGAGCAATGCTGCCCAGTGCTCAAATCAGATATTGTCCAAGCAGTGATAGTCCTGGGTGCTATAATAAGTTAAGGTTAACCTAACTAGTCCTAACTAAATGCGTATCTGCTGCTCACCACATAAACTAGTTGTCCCATGAGTAATGCAGGACTGAGGTAAGGTTCTGAAGTGTTTTTTACAGGGAAATTTCAACTTTAACTGATTGGGTGTATACATGACACCAGTAACGGACGCTATGCAAAGAGCAGCTTCGCGCAAACACGAGGCTTATATAAGATAAAAAAAGCAAATATTACACTAACTATAACCTAAGGCAATCAAGAAATCATACAATGAGCTTTCTAATTGAAATTCCCAGCTCAGATAGGTGAAATCAGCCCTCTCCTGCCACAAGAATGCAAACGTTGACTCTCATAATGTTAAATGACTAGTTTGGGGCTCGTGTTAGGGAACCACAAACAGATGCCTAACACTAACTAAGAAACACTAGATACAATTCATTTCAATGCAGAATAGCATCCCTCACAACAGTTTGAAAATGCAACTGTAAACGTTAAAGAAGTGCAAAAAAAAAAAGCAATATATAGCACAGTATAATGAAAACAAGCAATTTTTCTAGATGCTTACATCTGTAGAGGGCACTGGCGAGGTGAGGAGTTCCCTGCAAATGGTCCAAATTTATACCAGCACTGAAAATACAGAAAACTGACTACTGAGCCCTCTGGCCAATAAAAGAACATCACTTAGTACTCTTTTGTGTGTTTCTCAACTCAGACAGACCAGGAAAACTCAAACACCTTCTGTGAATAGATGATTAATCCCAGTTCTCCTAATGTAAAAGCACAGTAAAAGGGGGCCCAAAGTAAAATGGTACCAAAAACAAACTTAAACTTAAGGAAAAACAATGACCAATTCAAACTAACATCAGTGTACTTTACACAGCTTATAAAAGTGCAGTTATTAAACAAAAATATTTTGCTTTGTAGAAATGAGCCAAGAGTTACTCAATTATGCATAATTTATAAAGGCACTAAAAACAAGGTATGCTGATTAATACGATTTCTGGCCAATGCAACTATACTGGAAGATGTCCTAATCCTACACTGGATATCCTTAACATTTTCACAAGAAATAATATTACTAGGTGATGTGAATGTCATTTGGTTGGATATAAACTCGAACTCTCATACATCTAGCATGGACTTATATGGTTTCACGCAAGTATTTAAAAGCCCCACACATTATAGACATCAAATTCTCTATCAGACTGGATCCTAGCGTCAGACCCTAGAAAATACTCCACCACAGGTACAATGTCAGACTCTCTCCGTGATTATCACCCAGACTATATGACTAGACATCTCCCACATCCAGTTAAACCATTTATAAAACAACATGTAAACTTTTTAAGTTTAACCAAGAAATGTTCATCTATTAACTGGAACTTTCTAAAAATCCTCCCCTTAGACAATGCTGTAATTAAATTCAATACAACTTTTCTAAATATCCTAAACAGCCTTGCACCTCCATGAAAGGATGAAACTGAAAACAAATAATGCAATTTTGCTATACAAAAAGAGTAGAATGCTAACACAGGTTAGAGAAAAAACATGGAAAGAATATCAGAAATATAAAACACCTCAATATCCTGAAAACTTCAGAATGCCTCACAATCGTACTAAATAGCAAATAATTGAAGATAAAAATGATACTATAGTAACTTTCAAAATAATACTAAACACAACCATAAAGAATGTTGGATATCTGTCTGTGTGTTTGAGTTGGGGATTGCTGGTGGAAGGCATATTGTGTGCTTTCCTGATTAGTAATTAGCTTAAAACGTTTTCTCTTTGCTTGCATTTAAACTTGCGTTTCTGCTGTGCTGCTCTTTAAATGGAGGTGCTTAGCATTGCCCTGTACAAATGCAAAAGCTTAGAAGCTCATTTGTTTCCCTAAACGGTTGTCAATGAAACCCTTCCAAGCTTTTCTGTTGCTCTGACAGCAACTCGGTTGTGCACTGAGCAGAGTTGCGCTATCCATCATCTTTAGCCTACATAAAGTATAGTTCCTTCTTGTACCCTTGGTGCTACAAGCAGGGTCCTGTCAAATTAATCCATTCCCTTCCCTAATAAAACATACAGTAAGAGCCTGTTATCATGAACAGGTAGTTTCTCATCATCTCTCTGGTCTGCCTGATAGATATTTGCATGCTGAGGCAATGTAGCAATTGTCTCATGTATACTGACAACCACTTACTCCTGAAGCAAATACCTTATGTGAGAGATGCAGTTACACTATGAAATCAGAGGCAAGACTCTCACATAAGGACAAACTGAATGCTGAACAGGTTGTCAGAACACACTCACTTCTCACATTAAATAAGGACATGATACATAAACCCACATATGTAGAGGTACTCACTAGTAACTTACTAAAACATCAGAGGCCTCACAAACGGCAACCATTTATACACATAACAATGCAAAAAACAACCACAATACATAATAACACACACACATCAGTGTCTCGATAAATCCATAAGGCATAACACCTTAAAACCTAATGCATTGCTCATAGTTGACTTTATTGTGAGACACACAGCTGTTCCCCTCACCAGGCTGGATAACGAGTGGGTTACAATTAGCTGCCTGTCCGGTGCCAGGCTCTATCAAGTCACTAAACCACAAGTAATGGTATGACTCTGTCCTAGTCCATATGGGAGTGAATGACTTGAGACATACCTCACTAGACTCAGTAAAGAGAGACATGACTGAGCTTTCAGATTAGATGTCACAGGCAGGTATACGCCTAACCATAAGCAGCATTCTTCCTCTCCAATGACGATGCCACAATACAAATAAAAATAATTGACTTTAACAATTGGCTTAGCTTCTGGTGTCAGTCTGAGGGAATTAATTATCCATCAGCCTGGGAAGACAGGGTCTACAGGCCACGCTAAATTGCCAGAGATGGTTTGCACCTGTCTCCTCTAGGCTTTTGAATACTGGCAAAGACATTTGACACCCCTATTGCACCTTTTTAGGCAGTATCAAAATAACCAACCTACCAACAAAACAAAATCCTCTCTAGATAAACTCTGGGTACTGCTGCTTAATGCTAGAAGACTAAAAAAGAAGGTGCACTCCCTAGAAGCACTGCTTACTTTGGAAGATGCTGACATCTGTGCAGTCACTGAGACATGGTTCAAAGCCATGGCAAGCACTCCTGCAGTTACTCCATGTCCAAATAAATATAGGCAACAACCCCTACCACATCATAGCTAGCTATAGGTCCCCCACCATAAAACAGTAAAAGCATACCACATACCTGGACTTACTGGAGTTAATTGCCATACATCTCAACACCTAATTCATGGGTAATTTTAATTATCCTACCATTGACTGAGAAACATACAAACATGCCAGCTCAGAGGATCATGGACTTTGTCAAATGAAATGCTCTGGAACAGTTAGTTAGCACACCCATAAGAGGCTCAGATGTCCTGTACATACTACTCACTAACACGGAAGAGCATAGCATCTCCCCTGTGTGATGTCCTCCAAGGTCAGAACTGACCACAAATCAGTCTCATGTGATATAATTATAAGACCAGATACCCCATCAAGCTTAAGAATTTTTCAAAGACAAATTACTTCAACTAAGTGATGGTATAAGAACTTTCAAAGCCCTCTCTAACACAGATAACACAGACTCAAATGCAGAGGTGTATACCAATGTACTGTATAACCACTTAAACAGTTGTATAGAATTTGCTGTACCTGGCCAGACTAAAAACAGGTCTTGCCAAAAAAAAAAAAAACAAGCCACCCTGGTGGACTACCAGTATAAAAAGGCTATACAACAAGAGAAAGAAACTAACGTCCAAGAACAAGAGGAAACTGTTTCAACAGAGGAAGAAATATCCCTCTCTATCTTAAAGAAACAAATTAGAGGTTTTGTCAAGTCCTCCAAAGCTACTTACAAAGTAAAAATAGCCTCCCTAGCTAAGGATAATCACAAGGCACTCTTTAACTATGTCTGAAATCTAAAAGGTAATACCCATCGATGAGCTGAAATGGTTGTGGATGGTACTACCTTTGCACAACTAGAAATAATAGCCAACCTGCTAGCCGACAGATTTGGAGCAAACTTCATCCTCATCCCCCTGTCCCCACTATTCATCCCCCAAAGTATACCTTCCACAATTCCTACACCTAATATCTCAAGAGAGCAGATTATCTCAGTGCTCTCCAAGGCCAACAACACAGCATCAGTGGGAACAGACAACATCCTGGTTTCTTTTTAAACAACTTAAAACATAACCTAGTTGACCCACTTGGATCCCTGTTTAACCATGGCCTGTGAATTGGCTATGTTCCAGTAGAATGGAGGACAGCAGCATTAATCCCTCTGCACACAGAGGGATCATCAACTGGCCCTGAGAATTACAGGCCCATAAGCTTAACTAGCCATATCTGCAAAGCCATGGAAAGAATCATTATGGATGTTATTAACAAGGACATAGGTAATCTTCAAACTCTATACCCAGCCCAATTCAGATTAATTAAAGGTAGATCATACCTGTTAAACATGGTTGACTTCTTTGAGAAAGTCACCAAGGCCCTAGGTGAGGGAAAGGCAGTGGATACCACTTATCTTAACCTACCCAAGGCATTTGACACAATTTCCCACTCAGGTATTATATATAAACTCTTCCAATTGGGAATTAACCCCCTACATTACCAGATGGATAAAAAATAAAAGCATTATCATTCCCTTTGGAAAAGCTGACATTCCTGCTAATTATATTATAGACAGCACCCCCTAAGGGTAGACCCAGTGATACATGATCTGGCTACTCAGGTACTAGGTACTCAGGTGGATAGCAATCTCAACTTTGACCATCATGTATACACAGTAGTAAGGAAATCCTTCAGTGTGGCCATCTTAAAAGTAAAGGCATCACATCTAGATCTAAGGATGTTATAATTCCATTATCCTCAGCCTTCATCAGACCAGTAATTGAGTACAATGCTCCCTTTTGCATGTTGCTCACCAGACACCTGCAACAATTGGAGAGACCACAGAAGTTTCTCACCAAGAAAGTACAGGGTCAACAAAATAATACTTACATGCAAAGACTGAAAGCCCCTGTCACTGTATTCGGTCTCCTAAATGTTGTTAAGGGTGACCTGTGCCTGGTTTAAAGACTCTGACCCAGCCCTGATGGAAATGCTACACATTCATAAATCAAACTACATAAAAGGAACTCACACCAGGGATCTTAACCTAACTTCTGATCATAGATCATGCTGGACGGATAGATACATCTCCCAGAGACTGACACTTCTCTGGAACAAGTTTCCCATTCATGTTAAAAAGAGCCCCTCCCTGACCCTCTTTAAAAGCACCCTAGCTCAATGGGTGGGTGACTGCAAATTCACTCTTGGGGTGCCACTCATGTCATTCTTGGACAGAGGAAGCCGGTATTAACTGCCATAGACAATTACCTCTGTGAGCATCATTCACCTAATCATAGACAACTGGGGCAATTTGGGATAAATATGGCTAGGCTTGTAAACCTGTAGGGATGTTAGTCTAGTAATCTTCTATAAACCTGTGGATTTAAAAATACAACTTCATCATTACTCAAAAAGTCTCCCCAGTTCTTCACTGAATTCCTTGATAAAAGTAACAATCCTCCTGTTTTTGCACTGCATCTCATCTCCACTAAGTAAATTTAAAAGCATCTTAGCAAATTTAAACCTACTAACTTTGCAGCTGCAAACCTTTCAGACAAATACAACAATTTGCAGCCATAACCACAGCCTGTCAGGTCTCTATGCTCATCTCTAGATTAATCTCTGAATCGCATGTCCTTACCCTATAGAAAAAAAATCATACACCCCCACTTCACAAATGTGGTAAGTCCACTGGCCCATCTAACTTTTGACCTATAGTCATTTTCCCAACACTGTCAACATTTTTTGAGATGCATACATTCACATGTACTGCAATAACTTTTAAATAGCAATGTGACCTCACCCTCATAACATGGCTTCCATTAAAACTGCAGCAGAACCGCAGCACTCCTGTCCATCCTAGATATAGCCAGTCAGTTTGGAAATCAAAATGATATTGACTCTCCTATATTCCTTGAGCCTTCTAAAGCATTCACCTCTGTATCCCACCCAGTACTGCTAAAAAACCCACTCACTCAACTTAGCCAATCAAACTCAATGTGTCACATGGAAATCCGCACAGGAATCTTCCTTGCCAATATCATTTGGATTACCACAAGACTTCATATTTGATCCTATACTATCTGACCTCTTTATCAACAGCTTATATGTAGCATCTGATAAGGACACACCTGTACAGTTTACAGATGACTTCTCTCCCAATCCCAAACAAGAAGACGTGATACAAGAGTCTTTTTCTTCTTTAGAAAAATGGCTCATTGAATCCTGTTTATTGATCAGTGACACAATAACTAAATCAGTGCTCTGCACTCTAACATTTTTCAGAGATTCACAGAACAATTACCACATTTATGCCTCAATCTCTAGCTGAAAGCTATCCCACAAATCAAGCTTCTAGACGTTATCATTGACAAACACAAATTTTACACACACATGCAAAAAGCAATTAAACAAACCCCCCAAAAACTAGATCTCCTCTACGGAACAGCTCACTCTCTGGCAGCACATTCCCCTAATATGCATCTATAACCTATTGCTGCCAAGGCTGCTATATGTCTCTCCATTCCTTACAAACGTCTATACTACTCAACAAAATCAATTAGAACACTGCTGTAACAAAATAGCCAAATTCACTGTCAGTCTTTTAATAAAACTGATCAGTGCCTTGCCTAAAGATCCTTAAACTGCTTTCAATTGTTTGACTGCCCATCTTACAGATAAAAACTGTACTCAGCTTTCTCTTTTACCATCAAGAATGTGCGGCAGTAACTCTAGTAATAAAGTAGTACAATACTTCTACATTGCTAAATTCCAAACATAAATACTTTGCTTCCTCATAAAAGTCTTCCAATAGCCATGGAGATACCCTGTATTCAGTGTTTATATCTAAAGCGTGGAGTTCTTTACCCTCATCCCTTGTACAGCTATTAAGTAGAAAGCTCCTATCTTCTAACCTTATAGCTGCATGCCAGCTCATGCACTGCTAGTTAGAAACTCTTTACTCTTGTCAGCATCTATTAATACCCTTATGTTTAACAATGCTAGTTAGCTTACTAGTTACCTTACTCATCTTCTGCTCTCTCCAGAATGTCTGCATACAGATGACCTTATTCTTCTAAATGCAATATTTGCTATGTTTCCCTTTGTATGACATCCTTTGATTCCCTTATGGTTTCTTACCTTTCTTTTTGTATATACTGAAATATTGAATATATCTTATCTAACTATCCAGGTTCATGTCAGTACATCGACAAGTCGGAAGATCGACATTCACTCCACCGACACATGAAATAATCGAAACCGCAAACACGGACATTTAACAGGTAAGAGGTTTACATTTCGCTAATCATGCCTACCACACATGCATAACACTGCCACACTTACTAAAACATGGTAGGCATGATTAGCGAAATTAAAACTCTTACCTGTTAAATGTCCGTGTTTGCAGTTTCGATTATTTCATGTGTTGGTGGAGTGAATGTCGATCTTCCGACTTGTCGATGTACTGACATGAACCCAACTATCCATATAACTGTCTGTTTTATAACAATTATCCATATCATCTGTGAATTACAACTGTAACTTTGTGCAACGTACTACTCAGAATTTCTGCCCCCACTCGTTTCCACAAAAACTCAACCTCCAGATGCACAATAGACTGGATTCTTACCAACTGCCCTTAACATTACCACCAGCCCAAAACCCTACCAGACTCCCTCAGTGACCTTCTCCCTACCTCTATCCTGAGATACGACCCACATACTCCTAAACCCCACCTTTTTAAAGATTGTCGTAAACTATCCTCATTTAATTCTTCACAGTTTAACTCACTTCTACAAAACATTGACTGGTCCATCCTTAGACAACTCCCTCTGAATGATGCTGTTTAGACTTTTAACAGCATTTTCCTGAATACTCTGGACTCTCTAGCTCCCTCTAAAAAGATCAGAGTGAAATCTAATCACGCCCCCTGGCTTTCAAAAGAAACTAAGGCCATCATGAAACAAAGAGACAGTGTCTGGAAAGCCTGGATCAGAACTAAACAAACTCCTCATCTTCTCAAATACAGACAACTACGTAATCTTGTCAAAAAACAGACAATTATAGGCAAAAAATAATTTTATAGCTCAGGCCAGCATAAACATAGATCTAACCCCTGGAAATTCAGATCAACACTTAATAGCATCCTTTACCCAGGCTCTCCCTCTAACCCATCCCCCTACCCAGACACGACTCTGGAGGAAACAGCTACCCTCCTTAATTCCCACTTCATTTCTTCCATCCAAAATCTCCTCTCACCCCAACTCCTACTCCTTACCAGACCCAACACCCACCCCCAATAACACTTGTTTCTCCTTCCAGCCACTTCCCATTTCTTACATCAAATCTCTACTGCTCAAACTCAAACCCTGCTCTCGCTCTACTGACAAATTGCCTCCTACCTTCCTTAGACTTGCAGCTGACTCTATTGCCTACCCAGTGACTATATTAATTAATAGATCTATGCTAGAATCTACTCTTCCTACTCTTTGGAAATCTTTCTACATTACCCCCCTCCATAAAGGAGGCAACTCCACTGACCCTTCCAACTATCGACCTATTGCCATTCTATCCCCCCTATCTAAGTTACTGGAAAAATGTATCCATATACAGCTTCATAATCAACTTCTTAATCACAGCTTACTCACCCCTACTCAACATGGTTTCCGCCCCTATCACAGCACAACTTCTGCTCTACTCTCCTTCACCCACACCATTGCAGAATCCCTGGACAATGATAAACCTACCTCCTGTCTCTTTCTAGACCTCTCCAAAGCCTTTGATACAGTATCCCATCCTTTACTTCTGCCTAAACTTCCAAACTTTCACCTATCCTCCTCCACCCTCAGCTGGTTCGCTAGCCATCTATCTGAATGCAAACAATTGGTCAAATGGCTCTTCTCCTTTCCTGCCTATCTCTACTGGTGTTCCACAAGGTACCATCTTAGGTCCCCTTTTATTCAACATCTTCACCATTGACCTCTTCACCTCTTGCAATCAGTCATCTCTCATACAATACGCTGAAGACTCCACTATTATTTCTACAGCCGACACTCTAACCCAAAAAGCTTTACTTTCCACCGAACAATGGCTTTCAAAAAACTTACTAATCCTCAATCCCAAAAAAAAAAAACAAACTCTTACTCTTTCTGCTATGTTCTCTTGCTCATCATAGATCGTCCTTTGTCATTAAGTCTTGTAATAATACAGCCATCTACCCTGACACCTACACTAAACTCTTAGGCATCAACATTGATGATGAACTAAAATTCAAACAACAAATACAGCAATGCATAAAGAAAACCCATCAGAAACTAGGTCTCTTATACTGGAACAGAAAATACCTCACTCCTGAAGCTAGACTCACACTTGGACAAGCACTTCTCCTCCCCTCTCTCCTCTATGCTGCCCCAGTTCTCACAAATATTCAAACAACTACCCTGAACAAACGTCAACAAACCTACCACAAAATAGCCAGATTCATCACTAACTCCCCAAACAACACACACCACTGTATTGCCTTAAATTCTCTACAATGGCTGGAGATCCCGCAACTACTACATCTCTACCAGTTTCATATGCTGCACTCTATGCTCTTTAAACCCTCCTGCTGTCCATCTTTATCTCTTCTAGTCTCTATCTATATCCCTTCCTGATCTCTCCGCACCTCAAATCAGCAATTGCTCCCTAATAGGTCAGTAGGTAAGCAACTCTACAAACACTCATGTCTGTGGGTTCAGTGTATTTTATGTCGTTTAGGATCAACTCAGAACAAGTCTGGGAGTTGCATCCCAGGTTCGTAACATAACTGAAAAAAAGCCTTATGATTGTCTTTAGTGTCCTGTGCAATTTTTCTCTCGAAGCTGGCCTTGGAGGATTTTATGAGGGATCGTAATTTTTTGCTAGTACTGATCAGAGCTGCCTTCCCTATTATGGATTTTGCTCTATCATGTAGTAGCTTCCTCCTTCTGTTGTACAGTTTATTTATGGCTGGGGTCCACCAGACTGGACGCCTGCCTTTGAATGATTGGGTCTTAGTTTTGTTTGGGATAGCATGATCCATGCATTCCTGGAGATGTCCGTAGAATGTGTTTATATAGGATTCTGCAGTTTGGGCCATAGTTTCCACTGGCCCTGGGGCCTTGAAGGATTCCACTTTGGTTTTGAGAAGTTAGAAGTTCACTTTTGAGAAGTTTTTCACTGTGGTTTTCTGGGTTGGGGGTGGGGTCGGGATGTGGATATCCAGTGAAATTAATTTATGGTCTGATCTTACCAATGAGGGATATACTTCTGGTATGGAGCATAGAGTACCCATGTTGGTAATGATCAGGTCTAGTATGTTATCCCCTCTTGTGGGAGTGGTGACTAGTTGTTCCATAGCATTTGAGTTTATAATTTCCAGGAACCTTTGGGCTAAGGTGCTGGGGCTTGAGTAGTGCTCCCAGTCTATGTTTGGGTAGTTGAAGTTGCCCAATATAATGGTGTTCAGAGAGATCTTCATGTTCTCCAATGTTTTCAGGAAAGCCGAATGGGATTCCTGACTTTGAGAGGGTGGTCTGTAGGATGCTATAAACTGAAAAGCAGTCTTACCCACTGTTAGTTGCACATGGATGATCTCCGATACTTCGTGCAATGCCACTAACCTGGAGGTGTGGATATCCTTGATAAATATGGAAACTCCCCCTCCTTTTGTGGTTCGGTCTGGGTTTTGGGGCCGAAAAGCATGATATCAGGTATAACCTGGTAGTGCTGGGGTGCTCTCTGGAGCCTTGAACAAGGTTTCTGTCACTGCACAGATATCGATGTTCTCCATACTGAGGAGAGCTTCGAGTGCATGCATCTTGAGGTTAAGACTTATGGCGTTTAGCAGCATTACCCTTAGTTTCTTGTTCCTTGTGCTGTCTATGGAGGTGGGATTGACTTTTGAGCCTTGCCTAAAAAAGGCACTATGGGGGTGGCAAGAGCCTTTGCCAATATCCGAAAGCCCAGTGGTGACAGGTGCAAGCCGTCCCTAGCGAAGCAACATGGCTTGTCGAGCATGTCATCCCAGGCTGACAGACACTGGATCCCCTTCGAATGACACCAAAATTTTAGCCAATTGTTAAAATCGATCATTTTGTCTTTGTACTGTGGCATCATTCTAGGTGAGGGTAAGATGCTGCTCAAGGTCAGGGTCATACTAGCCTGGGCTACATGATCAGAGAGCTCCTCTAGGTCTCTTTTCATGTAGTCCAGGGAGGTACATCTGAGGTCATTCACACCAGCATGTACGACTGAGTCATATTTGTATTTGCTTTGGAGTGACCTGAGTGCTTGCGTTATGTGGCAGATCCTAGCACCCGACAGGCAGCTCACTGTGACCTTCTCTTTGTTCAGCCTGGTGAGCGGGACGTCAGTGTGTCTGACAATAGAGTCACCTATTACAAGAGTATCAGGTGTGTTATTCAGCCTTAAGGGCTATGGCTGCTTGGCACACTGACTTTGTGGGCTGTGTGCTGTGCGTGTTTTGTTTTGGGGTAGCGTTTGCTTGGATGTATGCATTGGAGGTCTCTGTTGCTTAGGTATATTTTTATTTAGAGCCTCTGAGTATGTTTTTGTGTATTTATGTGTTTGGTTCGCTGATGTGGTGGGACTATGTGATACTGGAATTGTGTTGTGTGAGGTTATCTTCTCCTCCTGACTGGTTTCACCAGTTTTGAGATGAGAGAGCTCAGCCTCCAGTTTGGCTATATGGTTGCATCTCTCCCATATATTTGAACCTGTTTGGAGGAGGAGAGGGTTGTCCGCGTACATGAGACAGTTGTAACATTGCCTCAAAATTCCCAGATTCACCAGCTGGACTGGAGAGGAAACCATTGACTGACCTTTGGACATGCTAGAGTAATATAGGGAAACTGAATTAAGACGGACCAATAGGGGTCAAGGTAATCGTAGAGAGTATAAGAGTAAGTAGTGCTTATGGTTTAATAGTGCTAACTTGTAAGATTACTTATTTGGACCAGTGAAGGGCCTTAGAATGAGAATATGGTGTTTAATTTGAGAGATAGAGCAGTTCTAAGGGAAAAAGTGAAGAGCAGACTTTGTGGAGCCAGGAATAGTTTAAACCCAATTAAATGGCGCTGCCCATTGTTGCGCTATGCACAAAAATGCGCAAAACCGCACAAAAGAGGGTTTTAAGAGAGGGAGATCAAGAAGTTTCGAATTGACCCAAAATGACCAATAAAACTACAGTTTCAAGGCAGTAACCACTCCCACAGGGGTAGGCAGGCTGCTCAATGTTTATCACTGCCACTGATGAACAGAGAGACTTCCCTTTGGCCCAAGCAAAAAATGGCCTCCAAGAAACTTACAAACAGTTCAGAACAGCAAGCCTGTAACTGAACTTTTTTAAATCTCAGAAAAGTGGGAAAAAAGCAAGTTTTTTTTGTTTTTTTAAAGATAGCAGAGGTTCACAAGTATCAACAAGTTATAACAGTGCAGTAAATGACCCCACACTTGAGTGCTAGGCCAGAGACAGATAAAATGCAAGTTTTAAGAAAAAAACGATTTTAAAAATAAGTGCAAACAGGAAATTCAGTAAACAGCTATAGGTTGTGTTCTAAATACAGTTACCAATGCAGAAATCAAGTTTAACAAGCCAGAAAATGCTCAAAGTAGGCAGCTATGCAGAAAAACTTAGCAAATAATCTGAAGAAAAATACTTAAAATCTCAAAAGTGGCTCCTTTCTTCTCTCAGCGTTTTCTCCTCTTGGTGGGTGTTTCCCCAACAGCCAACAAGTCTGAAAAGACGCCAAAACCACGAGGCAATCTGGTTCTAAGAGAGGGAGATCAAGGAGTTTGGAACTGACCCAAAATTCCCTATGTGTCAATATATAATTTGATTTTGTTGAAGATTAAACCTGATAACTAGTTTGAATTTCTCAATCTTAACGGATAACATGGCCCTCAAGTTAAAATTGCACATACAGGGCATAGCTCTCAACTTCTTTGCTCAACTGGCAGGGGCGAAGCCAAAAAATAATTGGACAATTAAGGCTCAAATCAGAGACAACGTTTAAATACAGCTGTGACTAAGTTAGAATTGTAATTATAAAACCAGCTTTGCAAAACATGCATTTTCTAGACAATAAGTATGAAACCTCTAATTTAATGTCTAGCATTATTGACTGACTCTAGTCCTCATTAATTTATCCAAAAATCAAAAATGTTACCAATGACAGGATACAAATATTAGGCAAATTCAGGAACATTCTACAAAATCATTAACAGCTGAAAGGTATGATTCTGAACCTTTCAAACAGTCCGGGTCTGAACTGTCTGCAAATAACTAAAGTTAACTTTGAACCTAACACCACTCTTAAGTATTCAACTGTGGTACCACCTTTATCATTCTTATAAGAAAAGCGCAGTCCGGGTCTGAACTGTCTGCAAACAACTAAAGTTAACTTTGAGTATGTGTCTACCTGTTTGAACCAATATTCATTTTCTCCTGGAGAGCACTCTGTTTGGCTTGTAAGCAGCCCCCCCCCCCACACACACACACTCATCTTCCACTTTCTCTCGTATTCCCTTCTGTTAGCAGATAGCATCCATATTCTGATCAATACTGTGTGTTTGTTAATTTAAACTGAGACCACAGTGGCCTACTGATACAAGGTTATCCTGTTTTTCCACCTGAAAATTGTTAAGAAATGACTAACAGTTTCAGAGCAGTCCTTGGTCAATTGTGATTGTTTCACAAACACTAACTTGTCTTTGCTTTGGCTCATTAGCAGCAGTGCAAAGAACTGCCTACTCACACCCTTGTTCTCCCCTCCCCCTTCCCTGTTTATTACCTTAAGACAATCCCAAAGTTAATAAATATTACCTGTGGCAGGCACCATTTTTTAAAACTACAATCACCCTTGTCACTATCATATGTTCATTCATCAATTAACTTTGTTACCTGATTGTTTTCAGCCCCCCTCATAAGAGCAACTAACAGGGTCTCTACCCGCTTCGCTCCCCACCCTGCCCCCTATTCCCTCCCGCCCCCAGTGGTCCCACCTCTATTACACTCACAAACCCCTCCCATCTTTCCAGTAGCCAACCACAGCGCTAACCCAACACTACCTCCTCCATCTTTCCACTACTATCACACCTCCTCAACTAACATGTACAAGCACACCTTACCTATGCTCTCTCCTTGCATATCTTACATCCTACCAAAGCTCTATCATTCCCGCACTCAACCACTACCACTGCACTACTACTCACACCAACACTCATGTCTCACCCTCACTCAGCTCCCCTCCCACCAATTCAAGAACCATCCCTATGCACCCCCCACATACTCTACCAACTATATTACTCAAACATAAAGCATCCCTACAACTTAACATAGTAACCCTCCCACCATACCTATTACCCAAAGAGCACAATCATAAAGTTTCCCTTATAAACAAACACATTCAAAAACTGAGAAAACTAATAACCTCATACATATCAAAACTAGCCCTAAGTGGAGATATCCACCCCAACCCTGGCCCTACCATCTCCAACCACAATCCTCATAATCAGACTAGAAACCACAACTTCTCCCATATTACAGACAATAGAAGGCCAAATGACTTCCTTCTACAAAGCCTAAATATTAGAAGTATATCCAACAAAGTCCATGAACTCCATGCCATCATAGACTTGTACTCCCCAGATATAGTCATCCTGACAGAAACCTGGCTAAAACCTCACATTACCAGTGAGCAAATACTCCCTACAGGTTATGGCATACTAAGAGTAGTCCGGCTAAACAAGAAAGGAGGCGGTGTAGCTATAATATTTAAACAGCATCTAAACATCCAGATCTTAAAATCATCAGGTTCACAAATAGGCAATGAAGAAATAATATATACCAACCTCAAAATAAACCAAAACAAAACCATCAACATAATTGGATGCTACTTCCCACCTGGCCAAAACATCCCTCCATTAGAAAACCTCCTCAGCTGGTCTACCCACCATCTCCCCCAAGAAACTATCATTTTAGGTGATTTCAGTATTGACTGGCAATCCTGTTCTGGCAACCATCCAACCCATCATGTAAACCTTCATGGCTTCACCCAACTAGTCCAGTCACCAACCAGGATAAATAAAAACTCCAGCAAGCACACTACCCTGGATTGGATACTAGTCAGTAAGAGCCCCCAGTCATATATAACAGGCTGCTTATCAGATAGCCTCAGTGATCACAACCCAACATTCCTACTGAAAAAATACCTATACCAAGCTAAACCTGTCATCTACCATCAGATACGTAAAAAAATAAACTTTAACCCACTCACATTCATCTCAACCCTCAAGGAATGTAACTGGCATCCTCTAAAGTACCTCAATCTTGATGACGCAGTTGAATTTTTTAATACTACCTTCCTGAGCATCCTTAATTACCATGCCCTCATAAGACTTGCCAGAATCAAAGCACAACCCTCCCCATGGCTACAGAAAACCACTAAGTCAGAAATAAAAAAAACAGGGATAAAGCCTGGGAGCACTGGCACAAAACCAGGACCCCCTCAACTAGACAGAAATTCCTAGAACTACGCAATAGAGTCAAGAAGCTAATAAAACAGGACAAATTCCAATACTACCAGTCTGCCCTAGACTCCTCCGAACACAGCCCCAAACAATTATGGTCCTCCATAAACTCCATCCTCCACCCGGGTAAAGTCAGTACCCCTCCTCCTAACATCTCTCACTCCTCAGAAAATATTGCTACCTCATTCAACACACACTTCACACAAACCATACTATCACTAGCTAAACAACACAATCCCCTCCCCTCCAACCCACACCATCAACTACTAATCTTCCCACTGCCTTCTCTTTTTCTCCTGTACCTACCTCCAACATAAAAAAACTCTTAACTAAATTTAAACCCACCAAATTAGCAACAGACAACCTCCCAAGTGAATACCTACAAATCGCAGCTGATGCTCTGGCCTACCCAGTATCCATCTTGATTAACCGATCTCTGTCAGAAAGTTATGTTCCCACACTGTGGAAAGTATCACATATAATTCCCCTCCACAAAGGCGGACCCTCCACAGAACTAACCAATTACCACCCCATAGCTATTCTATCTCCACTCTCTAAAATACTAGAGAGATGCATACATTCTGAGGTCTCAGACTACCTCCTTACTAACAACCTCCTTTCCAATACTCAGCATGGTTTCTGACCAAACCATAGCACCACCACTGCCTTACTCTCCTTTACTAACACTATCCTTCAGCATAAAAACAATGGCTATCTCTCCTCTGCTACCTTCCTAGACCTATCTAAAGCATTTGACATGGTCCCACACAAACAACTTATCTCTGTCCTCAATAACCTATCCTTCTCACAATCAGTCACCAACTGGTTTCAGAGTTACCTGTCTGACCGCCAACAATCCGTTGTATGGCAGAATGACATATCTCCCCAACTACCTGTCTCCATAGGGGTTCCCCAAGGATTCATCCTTGGACCCCTACTCTTCTCTGTTTCCACAAATAATCTAGCCTCTGCCACCACACATGGCACACTCATACAATATGCAGATGACTCGACCATCATCTGCTCAGCCCAGTCCCTACACAAACTGCAAAAAATCACACAGGAAGCCTTTCCCTCTGTTGAAACTTGGTTATCCGATGCCCAATTAATACTCAACCCAAACAAAACTAAACTACTCATCTTCCAACCCACCAAGCATACTCAAAACAATTCTCAATTTAAAATCACAGCAACACACCACTATATACCCAAATGAACACACCAAATTGCTAGGAATGGAAATAGACAATAAACTAAAATTTGACATTCACATATCCATGACCATAAAAAAGTCCACAAAAAACTATAAGCGTTATACAGAAATAAGCATCTTCTCACCAAAGCAGCAAAGATTTCAATAGCAAATTCCCACCTTATCTCCATCATACTTTATGCCTCTCCAATATATACCAACCTAAGGCAATGCAATCTAAACAAGCTAGAGACCTGATAACACAAAATTGCCAAATTCGCCACAGGGGCATCCTACCATAGTCTCTCACTTGCTGAACTGGGCTGGCTTGAACTCCCTCACCTCCTTCAATGGTTTCAACTCTCACTCACCCACAAACTAGTAAACCATCCACTAAATGTCCCATCCCTCCAGAATCTACTCCAACCCTATCGCACCACCAGACCACTAAGATCCAGCAACAAAAATCACTTGCAGATCACTAAAGCCAATAACTCTGCTGGTGAAGCACTATCCTCTTGCACCATAGCCAAATTATGGA
This sequence comes from Protopterus annectens, assembly GCF_019279795.1. NCBI lineage: Eukaryota > Metazoa > Chordata > Ceratodontiformes > Protopteridae > Protopterus > Protopterus annectens. The sequence goes on along the minus strand of NC_056749.1, from coordinate 149,690,954 downwards.
ACTCCCTCCCACCCCCAATTGCCTCCATACCATGATGCACCCAATTCAAATCTTTACTAAAAGCGCACCTAAAAACATGCTGGCTATGCCCTTGCAACTCCCACTCTAATATCACCCACCCCATCCAACCACTATCTTTCTTTCCACTCCACTAACTACCTTGATTATAGCAAGCTCAGATGCTCATAAGCCTAGTACTTATACAGCAGGAACTTCTTATTTTAACATTTGTTAATGTCTGTTATGTACTTCACAGATAAAGATTCTAGTTGTCTACTAATATACTATGTTCTTCATCTGTAAATATTAATTGCTATGTAAATTGATAATTGCTATGTAATCCAATGTAACTACTGTCTGTTTATTTTAACTGTGGAGCTTTTCTCCCCGGGCCTCTGCTGAAAATGGACATACATCCAGTCGGACACTCCCGGTCAACAAATATAAATAAATAAATAAATAAAAATAAATAAAACTTGACTTCCTCTTCTAAAATGGAAGCTATTACCAGTGTAATTTATACATCTACTAAGCTTGAATGAGAGGATTATTGTTATTGACCAGCCTTTCTCAGTGTAACATGGACTCTAAAATGTCTATGTGCCTATGTGCACAGCACTCAATGCTCCTAGTGTTTGTCATGATAGGACAGGACTAATGTGAAATTTTCACTAGAATTCAGATATAAGTCACTATTGTTCCATATTTTTCACCACACTTATGACTAAACTCCTACTTGTTTAACAAAGCTCTTGAAGAGGACTTTACTCTTATAAGATGTGAGTATGATTTTGGAGCTTTTTCTGCCAGTTGGTATTTAGTCTATTACATTTTCTGCATAATACATATCAAATGTTAAAATCAATGTTAAATGCTGCACATTAATTATCAGGTAATGAAACAAATGTTGAAAGGCTTCAAGAAACATTTGAGTGGCACATGGATGAGATATATGAGAAGAAACAAAGAGCAGCAAATATGACAAGCACATTAAATAAAAAAAATGAAATTCTGTCTAATTGTGTTAAAATGAACACACACACACACACACACACACACACACACACACACACACACACACACACAAACACTAGACAGGTGAAAAACTTGTTTGCCAGAGAATAAACCATAGTCTCCAAGCTACAGAACACACCCCAGAAGCATTTCTACACCATAATTCATAAAACAATATCTACCATAATTCTCCATATTCTTATTATTGCAAAAGTGAGAGATAAAAGCAAAAACAGCTTGTGAAGTAGCTCACAGACTGCAACCACAACTATGACAAACAAGAACAGCATTGATTTTCAGGAAGGATAACATTTTCAGTGGTCAAAATTTTTATAACAATAAGCACAAAAAAGTAGCCTTTAATAAAATTTCACAGCACATAAACATAAGTGTAACATTTACAGCAATAACCAACTTGTCAGCAAAAGTATAACTCATCAAACCATTCTGATCTTCCTGTAAGCATATTTGTTATAAACATCATGCACATTCCTGAATCACCTATCTGGAAAACAGATACACATTTACTATAAAGTCAATACTTTTGCAGTATGAGGGCTATGTCCCCAAGTACAACAAAGATTCTGAAACCTATTTTTTATATATAGACACTCTAAATAAGCTCAGTACACAGCAAGTGGCTTCCAAATACACAAGTCCCTTTAATTCTATTGAAAAAGTTGATAAAACACTTTAAAAATACCACAGAATAAAACCTAAATGGTTGAGCACTTTTGTCTTTTAATTCAACATCTTTAGAATTGCTAGCTACTAACACAGTAAGCTGAAAATAGGCTTTCAACAACACACATACCCTCAAAAATAACCTAATATTCAAATAAGGAGTACATACACCCTATCAAAAATCTACAAGCAGTAATATAACCAATGACCATGATACTTCTGATAACCAATGAGAAAACTCACATTGGCAATTCAACCAATGGTAGCAGTAACAAAAACTAATGTACAGATGAACAATACATAAACCCCATAGGTTACATCTTACCCAATCAAAGGTCCAAAATGGAAAAATGGACCAATAATAAAAGTGTCTACAAGGACCAATAATATGGGCAACAGTAACATTTTAACCAATGGCAATAAAATCAACTGAAAAAGTCAAACAGGCTCAAACTTATAACCCCTGGTTTATGAAATCAGTGCTCTAACCTCTGAGCTACAGTGTCAAAGTTTACTGGATCATAACTTTAACTCGCTAAAAATCAAAATGTTCTTGTTCAAACCAGTGCGGTTACTGGCATCCGACTTTAGCTGCCAAAATCATTCACAATTCAAAACTCTTATCTGCCAATCACCCACAAAAGCTCCTTCATTAATCTGTTCAATCACAGTGAAAACAAAGAACTGAAGATCAACACATAAAATGGAATGTTTAACTAAAGCACTTTTACTGTCATTCTGTTGGATACTGTAGTTGTGTTGATATATTCTACAATTCAAGGCTTTATCAGTTTTCCCCACATAGAACATTAAACACATTGAACCAGGTAAACCACGCTTTCTGACAGAAATTAAACCTTACACCTTTCAAGCTTTTACCACTTATTTTGTAAATCTGTCCAGTGTATTCAGTTTCAATAAATCTATACTGTTTGCACCTTCCACACTTCTTTGTTATCACAACACCTTTCCTCTCTTGACACACTAGAGGTTTCTCTAACAGATTTCTAATATTAAATTTGTTTTTATATGAAAAAGTGGGCTGGCTCACCCATAATTTCTTCATCTTGTCATGGTGCTGAAAAATAAACCAGTTCTTACGTATAATCTACTCAATGCCCTTAGCATCTGTGGTATAAAATAGCACCATGTTGACACTGGTGTCAAAATTGGATTAAGAACAGGTTGTCATGGCACCTTGTAAGCCTAATTTATTAATTGGTGCATAGCAGTCTCCAGCCATTCTGTTGGCCAAGATCTCATCATGAAGGGGGAACAAGACTGAATCAGGATAACCACGTTCTTGGAAAATGTCCATCAACACTGCAAATTCTCTTAGACAATATGAATCATTGGAAGTTGTTCTGGACACACGAATCAGTTGGCTCTTTACTATCCCCTTTTTTAGAAAAAAGGGGTCACAACTGGAAAAGAACAAATAGGAATTACAATAGGTAGGTTTCCTATAAATCTTAGTGTCCAGCCCATGAACACTAGATTGTACCAATTCAATGTTCAGATAGTTCATTTTGTAATGATCAACCTTCCAAGTGAAATGTAAAAAGTTGGTGGTACCCTCCATTTCTGATACAAAATCTTTAAACTGCTGTCGTGACCCCCTCCAAATGATCAGTAAGTCATCTAAAAAAGAGAAATAGGCTACACAGTTCACATATAGGGAGATTTTGAACACTGTAGCCCAATTCCCGTTTTAACAACACAGTGTTCACAAAAAATGGGGACACATGTGGCCCCCCTCACTACTTCCACTTTTTGCTTAAAGACCTCACCATCAAAGGATAAGTACTTATTACCAAGTACTGTCACCATAAAGCTACTAAGCAAGGAACCCTTTTAATACTTTCCTGGCCAGATATATTGATTATCACTTAAAGAACGTTTTGGTGGCTCGTAGACATATTGTGAAAGATTCCTGGGATCTAGTTGACAAATGACGTAACATTGATTACATGCAGGATTGTGTTTTTGCAACATGTGACATTAAGAGTCTCATTTCAGTGATTCCCCATGAAATGGGTCTGACATGGTTTTCAAGGTAATCACTTTCTTTGTTAAATAATGTAATTGTATAATAACAATTATTCATGACTGTTTATGAGTATATCAAGATATACCCAAGTCTGTTTTTTTTTTATCACTCAGGTTTCACCCTCATGATCAAACTGCACCAATGGTTGGTAAATCCTGATATACACATTCATGGTCATGGATTACTTTATAATTAATGGGTGATATTTGCCCCCTCTTGCTGTTGAAAATAATTTAAATAGAACACCCATTGTTGTCATCTCCATGAAGCTACAACTCTTGCACTAACACTAACAGTTAAAACAACTGTGTTGTGAATGGAACAATTACTAATCATGTGGGTATTTTATCAAGCATGACATTGTCTCTATAATTTTACACACAGATCGATAGATAGACAGATAGATAGATAGATAGATAGATAGATAGATAGATAGATAGATAGATAGACAGACAGATAGATAGACAGACAGACAGATAGATAGATAGATAGATAGATAGATAGATAGATAGATAGATAGATAGATAGATAGATAGATAGAGATTGGTTTATTTCTCAAATCTTATGACTATATGCATGCTTGTTTATTTTATTTGTAAACTAGGAAAGTCCAACTGAGCAACTCCCATTTCAGTAGAGGTCTGGGGGAAAAAACTTTAAGTAAACAAAATACAATTTAATTTAATGAAAGGCTAAAATCTAGATATATTAGAGAAGGGACAAATATTGATATCAGTTAAATAAGTAGTGGATATGAAAGATAGTGTGGGGGGATAAAATATTATAACAGAGGTGATAAAGAGATTTACAGTTGTGCTTCCTCAGGATTTCCCTTTAAGGTGAAAGAGTGAAGCACACAAGTTCCTATGGCATTTACATAGGCCAGGGCTATCTTCTTAGATTCAAGAATATCCTTTATCTCTAAGTGATTTTGGCACTGTCTACATATCTGAAAATTATGTCCATTGCAAACACATGTTGCATACCTAGCTGTTGAGAAGACCAGTGACTATTACTTGTCATCAGTTCCCTGATTAATACAGGGACTGAATATACTCTTTGGGACAGTAAACAATTGAAGAATTTATACCTTCATACCCATATACCCCCCAAATTCTTGGAACTCTTTTTAGAGTATTAACCTTATTTTACTTAGTCAAAAAAATATTTGCTATCCACATTGTAGATATAATCTTCTTGCCCATGTATGATCTCATAAATGTCTAAAGTAACTAACATTAGTGAAAAACAGTAAAACAAAGATACTTATATTTCCTTTCATTCTGATATAAAGATAGATGTCTTTCTTAAAAAATGTAATTTAGACATTAACTTACTACCTCTAATTGCTCCCCTACAGTTAAGTCTAATACTATTCTAATAATATGAGGACATCATATCAGTCTGCTTAGCACATGATGATTTTGTGTGTGTGTGTGTGTGTGTGTGTGTGTGTGTGTGTGTGTGTCTGTCTGTTTTTATATTTATCTATCGATCTCTCTTTTTCTCAGTCTATCTCTGTTGATCATTTTAGCTATATATATTTCCACAAATGCTTTATATACTTGATTGGACTGACCACTGGGGACAACAACCACCAATAGTAAGTCAGAACCATTAGTCCATGCTTCATTCTTCTGTTAACACAGTACATATTCATGCATGCTCTAACTTAATCCTTCATTTGAAAATTACTCTCCTTCCAGGAAGAAAAACTTCAGAACTACCAGATTATTTACTACCCGACAATGAGGGAGGCTGTTTTGTTGCACCTGGCTGCTGTCTGATTTGTTTGCACACTAACCCCTTTATTTATTTGTGTCATGTTCAGATTGGTGTTCTGTAAGGGCCATCAATACTACAACAGCAATGCATTCCTCATTTGTCTTACTCACAACTGGATCTTCATGATGCCTTTTGTCTTTACAAGGTAGTATCTCCTGGAAAGTAGGTTACCTCATTTCTTTGCATAATCCTTCCCCTTTGGAACAGAAGCAGACATTTGCATCATTATCCCTTTCACACACTGGGTCAGCTTCTCCAGATCTGGTTAGTCGGGTCTGCTTTATTGACATTGCCGTCATGGATTCATCCCTCCTTGTCAACGAGTCATATTGTCATATATTTTCCCACATGCTATCCCTTTCTCACACCAGGTCAGCTTCTCCAGATCTGGTTAGTCGGGTCTGCTTTATTGACATTGCCGTCACGGATTCATCCCTCCTTGTCAACGAGTCATATTTTCATAGATTTTCCCACATGCTATTCAGTCTATTTATTTGCAGATCGAGGGTTAAATCTGCATTCCCATTATTACATCAAGCACATACAAGGTAAACATAGAACTCCAACAAGGATATGCTTTCTCTTCTCTCCTCCTTGCAATTTTCATGGAAAGAGAATGAAAGCATAAATAGCAAAGAGTGGTAATAAAGTTTGTGGATATAAACAGCAGCATCTCTCTAACTTGCAGACAATGTTGTCCTTTTCAACTCAAGTAACTGTAGTTGTAGTTTACTGTTGAAGGTGAAGAGACTGAACTGAAAAGCAGCAACTTAAAGTCAGAAGTCATAGCTTTCACATGGAAATCTTGCAGTTAAGAAATGAACTGCAACTTAGGAAAATACATTTAATTATACTTGGGTATTGTTTGTGAGTGACAATAAAGATGACCAAGATATTGGCCAGTGCATTCATGCATAAAGCAGCAGCATATGTTGATGAAGCAACTTCTGTGACACAGAAGGGCACTGTTTTTAAGGGCAGCCTATGTTCTCATCCTCACATATGGTTATGATGTTTGTATAATATATGAGAGGCTGACATAACTGCTACAGGTTTTGGAAAGGAGCTTCTTTCTCATGTTTTCTGTGCTTACTCTATGTAATAAAGGAACATGTTTTTCAATAAAAGGAAATGTCAGCATACCTACACTGCTCCTTCATACTGAGAAGAGTTATTTCAGATGGGTTTGGCACCCAGTTCGTTAGCCCTAGATCATCGCAGACATGAGATGCTGAAAATTCACTTCTGAAGACTACACATATTGAAAAGTGCATGCAAAGTACAAAATCTCCACATATAATATTGTCTACGTCAATTAATTTCACAAATATTCTAAGAGTTTTTTTTATAAACTTTTGCAGAAAGTAACAATTTTCATTCTGTCTTGTTTCCTGGATGTGATTGTTTGCTTTAGCTCAAAGTAGTTTTGCAGGAATAATTTTTTTATCAAGGACTGAAACATGGCTTTGGGCCTATTTATGATGCACTCTTATGAAAGGCAAACAAGAGTGACTTGGATTAAACCTGCTAAACTAATATTGCATCTGCAATCCACATATTCACGTGTGTACCCTTGTTGTGTAATGCTGTTTCAAACAAATTCCATTAGATTTCCAATATGCTCATTTTATGATCATAATTGATAAAATTAATGATAGAAAGATTAATTTCTATCTTGCAAGATGATTTGGACCAGCTGCTGTATGCCTCAGGTGGTCTGGAGTAGTGCCTATATTGTAACAGTTTGCCAACATATTTAAAACAGACAAAAATACAGGTTACATTCCAAGAAGAAAGGAAGCACATATTACTAATATAATTGTCATGCTCTTGTGCTAGTTTTAGAATATTCTGCTGTTTTTTTATTAAAGTAAAATGGTTGCAGTTCTGCTCATCAGTTAATGTCGTACAGTAGTTAACTGTGATAGCTTACAAAATATCTCTATGTCGAGACAATGTTTACAAAAGAAGTATGTATAACACATTAATTACCTGTGTGAAGCAATTCTGTAATTCTAAATCAATGACCGAACTGTATATTTAAATTGTTCCCAAAAACCTACTTTTTTTGGTGTTTTTTTTTTTCGGCTGTGGCGATATACTTCCTTATTTAAATTTATTTAAATGGTAAATATGAATAAATGCATATATTTTCTATGGGAGAGGCACAGTACTGAGTCTACTGTGGCATACAATGTATCTGAGTTTTATTTTCATACAAGTAAAAACAAGGAGTATGATGTGCCTATATTATAGTTAAAAGATGTTGATGGATTTATTAATATATAGGTATATCAGGATATTGTGCAGCATAAAATATCAAAAAATCTGGAAAAAAACAGATTACAATCCTGCTCAATTAATCCCAAGAATATGCACAGGAGTGTGATTAAATCTAAATATTTAAATGAAAAAAAGTCATATAAAAGAAATAATATACACAAGAAATAATCAGAAAATCAAAGTCACACATCTAAAAAAAATATCTTATTATGTTTTAAAAACTATTACAAGAATATTAATAATAATAACTCATCTTCAAGTGATAAAAGTATAGACAACTTTCTTGGTAATAATATTCAAAATAATCTATCCAAGCACAATATTGATAACATAGACAAACCCTTTTCCTTTAATGAAAAAAAAAACACCTGTGCTGGAAGGTCTAATTGCAGAATTTTACAAACTATTACCTGATAACATCTAGAAAATCTTATTCAATGCATTCCAAGAAGTTAAAACCACAGCAAACATCCCTCCCTCATGGAAATATTCTATCATCTCTCCCACCTTAAAACCAAATAAAGAGCCCAACCTTTGCACATCACACAGGCCAACTTCTTTGCTTAACGTTGATTACAAAATATTCATGTCTATCTTAGCAGACAGATTAAATAATATTCTTTCAATATTAATTCATAAAGACCAAACCGAGTTTATGTAAAACAGAAAGGTACAAGACAATGCAATTAGATTATTGTCCTTAATAGACTTAATAAACATGAAAAAAATTAGCTTTCTATTTTAAGCCTTCATACAGGCAAAGCTTTTGACTCCCTAGGTTGGCCATATCTGTTTAAAGCTCTGCAAAAATACAAGGACTCCCCAAACTTTATAAGATTAATTAAAAAAACTATTTGAAAAGTCCATAGCCTATGTAAAGATTGGATCTTATCTATCGAGCCCATTTGAAATATTAAGAGGTACTAAACAGGGGTGACCCCTCTCCCCATTACTCTTTCCCCTCTCTATTGAGCTTCTTGCAAATTATGTTAGAAATAATGACAGCATTAAAGGATATAAAAGTGTCAGACAAAGTATCCCCTGAGATAAAACTGTTTGCTGATGACCTACTAATAATTTCTAATGATATCGAAAATTTAGTAGATCACCTATTACGTAATCTAGATTTCTTTGCTAACATGTCTGGTCTAAAATTTAATCACAAAAAAAACTCAGGCACTTCTTGTGAATAAAAATGTTACTATGAAACTTAAATCAAAAAGAGGCATAAACTGGGAAGGCACGCATATTAAATATCTAGGTATCATTATTGAATCTAGTTATAAAACGTCACTGACATCTAATTGCCAACAACTTATACACTCAATTACTAGTCTATTTGATAGTTGGAACATACTCTTTTTTCAAATTTGAAGACAGACAATCTTTAATCAACATGATACTGTTACCTAAAATCTTATTCATTGGCCAAGCTATAATAATTCCCCCCTGTTAAAAATATACAGAAAATTAATAACTTATTGCTCAACTTCCTTGGGAATCCCAAAAAAACAAGAATTTCTCTTCTCTGGTATACCACAATCTGGGATGAAGGAGGTATAGGGTTTCCAAATATTGATTTTTATTTAAACTCTGCATTTGTTAACATAGTGTTGCTTTGGAATAATTCTTCTTATACATTATGTTGGAAATCGATACATGAAACCTTATTTCTTAGTAGTAATAGGACATTGCGTGAACCATATACTCAAATACATACAAACATCTTTATACGGATTTTAAAAACATACATTCAAGGTGAAAGGTCAAAACCTGTTCTCACACCTCTTATAAACTGAATATTGCTGTTTAAAAAGTTTATGTTTTCTAATCAATTAATTAAGAATTTATTAATAATTATGTTTCCTTTTGCTTACACAGATGAATGTTTGGTATATTTTGATACTCAGAAAATTTTAGAATGGTGACTTGATATTAGAATCAATTTCTCTCAGCTAATAAAATAAGTTCTGCAGACTATTTGATCAGTCGAAATAGTCTGCAAAATTGCAATTGGCTGGACATACAAACTTGTAATGATTTTATACATAATAAGCTCGTACCCTCATTAGAGGCATACAATAAGAGTGACTTGAAAATGTTGGAATTTATCTCAACAATTATTAATAGCTCACCCAAGAACACTTTATACATATCTGCTATTTATAAAATTCTCAGAAATGATTTTAGCAAAATAGGTGTTTCTTTCTGGAATTATTCAAGGGAAGTTAATAGACACATATTCTCAGAAAAAGATAAAAGAACTTTGTTTACAGTTGGTGGAGGAATCCACATTTTCCCTGTTCTGGCATGTATACAGATGGAAATTTTTAGTTAGATGTTTTTTCTCCCCAAATAGACTAGCAATAATGTACAAGAAAGATGAAATGAAATGCTGGAGATGTTGATACCCTGATGTTGACTGGAGACATATGGATGTTAATTGTAAAATAAATTCCCCATTTTGGTTAGACTTTAAATATCTTTGTAAAGCTGTATGGAATGACAACTGTATAATTTCTGACTCCCTTATCCTTTTCAATGTTCCTGTTCCTGAAGTCATTCCTAAAAACCAAACATTTTTACTATGGTCTATCCTTTCTATAGACAGACAACATTGTTACTAAAAACAGAAAACCCCAATCTACTCCTATCTTTAAAGTTGAGTTTATTCATATTGTGAAATGGGTCTACTTTATTTGATCGAAAGACCATTTGACCGAAACCCATTTGGTCGAATATTCATTTGATTGAAAACCAGTAATCAAGGCAAATAACAGGGATTTGTCCCCCTCCCCAATGTCGTGTGACCCTGGAGATTGTATATATAGTTAGGGAGGTGTGGGGGGCACAGCCCCCCACATTTGCGGGTATGGGGGTGAAGCCTCCCACCTATTTTCATTAAAACAAAATGTACAGATTTTAATTTTCTTCTTTTAAAGGAAACTTGGTGGGGGCCTTCGCCCCCCTAACTATATATACCAACAACAGTGTCGTATGACATTGGCGAGGGGGACAAATCCCAGTTTTATGCTTTGAATACTGGTTTTCAGTCAAATGAACATTCAACCAAATGGGTTTCGGTCAAATGGTCTTTCGATCAAATGAAGTAGACCCTGTGAAATACATTTGTAAGAATGACATTACTACTATAAAGGCAAGGACTAACAACACAACACATCACATCATTTAATTGCTTCGACAAAATTAGCTAATCTGTTAGAGAAATATTAAGTGTTCTCCTATCTATATTGTTCCTTTAGTTGTTATGAACATTATATATAGTTTGTTTTTTCTTATTACTATACTGTTAAGTTATTGTGCTATAAAATGAATGAAAACATTTTGGAAAAAAAAATAAATGATATTTGTGTAACGATGGTAGAGGTACAAACTTGTCAGATAATGCTTGGATACAAGTGCATTTTCAATAGTATGTGTAGGGTTTTGATGCTTAGGGATTACTCATATCATTCATCTTTGTTGAACATTAGATAACCTATTGATTAGGACTCTAAAATTAGGTAGGGTGTGGGAGATACTATATTAATGATATATCAAAGCTCCTTACACTTTCTACAATAAAACAAAAATTAAGAAACTGCATTAGCCAATTGAGTAATGCAGTTTTACTGAAAACATAAATAAACACAATGCAAGGTTGCCTCCCTGCCCCCCCCCCCCCAACCTGATGGGGGTCATCATCCTTTAGCCCTTGTATTTGGATATACTAAATCTAAGGTTGCATAACAGCAGAGAAATGTCAAAGGTCATGTATGCTGATATGTGAAAGTGGGATTACAAATGCAGTAGCACTTCAAAAGCTCTCAAAAAAGTAACACTAATGTTTACTGTGGAACAAATCAAGTGAAAGTATCTAATGAAAACATTTAAATTAATGAATCCTTCATTCATATCATCCTTCAGTTTAAAGGACTCTATGCAGAAGTTTTCAATGAAAGTGTCATCAAATAAACTACATGTTCAGAGAGTTTGTGAAAGATTAAAAACAGTCGTATGAAAACTAATTAGTTGGCAGCTCTATACTTACTAGATTACTGTTAGTTTGATAGGCATAACTTATAATGGTGTTATGTGATGTGTGTGTGTTTGTGTGTATACAAACATCTGCACACATACATATGTGCATGTGTTTATATGTGTGTATATATATATATATATATATATATATATATATATATATATATATATATATATATATATATATATATATATTGGTAGATAGATAGATATAGCTATATGGATCTACTTCAATCTATCAACTTGTCTTATTCTTTTTAGTTTTGGTTATGTGATGAGAAGATCATAATCGCACAAGAATGAACTGTTACAATGCCAAAAGTCATAACAATGAAAAACAGCTGCACCATTTGAACCACATGATTTCAACACAAAAATCTACTTTTTATTTATGCTTTTGCAGGGAGGCAAGTTCCCTACACCCCCTACAAATGATATATATCATCTCTGAGATAGCACTACAGTGGAGAAAAGGGTAAATTTCCTGATCCTCACTGTACCATTATCTGCATTTAGAAGCTTTGAGTAGCATGTGACACAAGCAGCTGCTTTTTCTTTGTTATGACTTTTGGCATTGTAAACATTCATTCTTGTGTGATTACTATCCTCTTTCCTTGTTCTTTTTAGTTTTCAGTTATCCGATAATTTGATAGACTGAAGTAGACCCATATATAGATATAGATATGTACATACAGATATATATGTATCTCTCCCTCATTGACTTTCAGAAAACATAATACTCATTAAGTTGAATATGCATGTCAGAATTTGCTTTGAAAAATATAAATGGACAAAACCATACCAATTACAAAAGGAAATTAAATGTTTTCCTTTTGTTTTCCGTGAACCAATAAATAAACATATAAACCCAAAAACCTAACAGTAACACCAGGCACAATTTTCTGTATAGTGATTAGGGAAATGCAGTTTAGGCGCAGCTAATTTGTCCAGAGATGCCTGCAGGTTTCGAGGCAGGGGGTCGGGAAATGTGGGTAGATAGAGGATTTTAAGAAATAAGGTGAGAAGGTGTTGTTTCAGGGTGACAGGTCAGGAATGGTTAAGGAGAGGGGATAGTTGAAAAGGAAGTGAAGTAATTGGAAGGAGAAGTTAACTTGGTTTTGTCTAGGGGCTTTGGGGTGAGGATATCAGATTTAAGTGTGAGCTTTCTGACAATAGCAGGTTTACATTTGAGATGACCACTGTAGGTACTGTGATGAAGTAGGAGAGGTCCGCAGCCTAAAAGACCGATGGGCGGCTATTTTGGCCCAAGCAGAGGAGCTGTTTCACAAAGTGGCAGGAGGTGAGTCCTGTATGTTGGATGGAACAGATCTGAGGAAAAAGAGAAAACAGTCAGCATGGGAAGACTCCTGTGGCCAGAGGATAGCAAGCCAGGAAGTCAGCAGTTCCATCTGTCATGGATGCCAGAGGAATGAGTTTGGATGTGGTTACAGGTAATCATGTAATGTCAGGTATGGGCAATATAGGAGTGCTGGCTTCTGAGAGTGAGAGTGGGGAGCAGGAGTGGCTGAAGTCATTTGAAACATGGCTGGGGCAGGTAGAGTGCATGACTGGGGCCTATTGGGGGAGGTTGAGCAAGTGTAGAGTGAGATTCTGAGTGGGGATGATATGAGGGTTTCATTGCTGGGGAGTGCAGGATCGAGTTTAGACCCAGTTGATCCACTGCTGCAGGATGTCAACTCTGAATTTGGGATTTGCTCAGGTGATTGGTTAGTTACGCAAGCATTGATTGACTCAGAAAGAGTTTTTTTCTGACCCACATATTCCTGTGTCGGTTAAAGTGAAGATATGGAAAGATGAGTGTGTGTACATATTTGAATTAATCAATGTGAAAGGGGTACAGTGGTTGGTGGAAGCTGAGATGCTGAATAACAAAGACCTATTGGCAGCAGTAATGATGCTGGGTCAGACGAGGGTTGAAAGGTTTTATGCAGGACATGGAAGAACTGAGTACTTGGTTTTGTGTACTACATGGCCATGGGGATTTGGTTGTGCTATTTGAAAACAGATCAGGTAGGCAAGGGTGCACAGATTGCATTGCTTGCATTCAGGGATGAGTCATGTCTGGTGTCATGTGCCAGGAGGTTGCAATTTTTGCATGGTGGGAGACTGTAGGATTTAGTTTTTTGGTCACATAGTGGCAAGGTGATAGGAGACGATCAATTTTTGTGTTTGATAAGGAGGGCTTTTCAATGTGTAGGCTTCCAGGGATAGAGGTTTTCTATCCATTCTTTTCACATTGGGTGGGCATCCGATTTGGCAAGAGAAGGTAGGTCAGTGGAGGATATAAAGAGATTGGGGAGATGATCATCTGTAGCCTTTTTGTATAATATGCTTTTTTTAGGTAGAAATGTGGTCATATTGGGCCATTCTTATATTTATTGGGCTGTGAGACAGGCTGCAATTAGGCCAGATGAGGCTCTGGCAAGACGGGTGGAGACTGCTTTGGCATGGTGTTAGAGGACTCAGGTGGCACCAACTTGAGTATGAGGATGTCCTTCTTTTTGCTCCCTCTGGTGTTTAGCATTTGAATCTTACATGGTGGTTGGTTGGCTGTTGAAGTGAGTGAAGGCACGCTGCTTCTGATATGAAGTATGAGTTAGTGAGCAGTTGGGGTAACACTGCTTGCATTATGATGGGACAGAGGTGAGAAGGTGATGCTGCCTATGGTCATTTGTTATGTTTAAGTTATGTATTATATTTGTGATTAATAAATTATGTGATTAACAATTTCTGTGATTATTAAATTCTGTGATTAAAGGTTGATTGATAAAGGTTGTCTTATGTCAAGATGGTGTGTGGGGTCTGGACAAAGAGTTTTTCATTATGTTTTATGTCTGGATGGTGTTAGGGATAGAGGCATGGTTAGATTTTGGGATTACACACAAGTGAGGATGGGTTGGGGTACTTTCCTCATTCTACCTTTTGTATTGTTTTATTTATTTAATTAGATAAACCTACTCTCAATCCTCTAAACTCATATCCTTATACTTCTTCTACCCCTAACTATCAACTACCTAGATTCCACCGACTGACACATCTCAAATATGTATTGCCCTCTGATAACAAAACTAAATTTCTAACCTTTCTAAAATGTAACCTGACTATGAAACCTATCAATCTTAACCTTCAAGCTGGAGATATCCACCCCAACCCTGGTCCAACTTTCTCCTCTCCCCTAATGTCCATACCCAAACTCAATAATAACTTCCTAATAGGACATCTTAATACCCAAAGCATAAACAACAAAATACCCTACGTACATTCTCTCCTTCATATACATTCATTTGACATTCTCTGCATCTCTGAGACCTGGCTAAAGCCCTCCACTAAAGACACTGAAATTACTCCCCAAGGCTACAATATGGTAAGACTTGACCGTCCCAACCGTAAAGGTGGTGGAGTTGCAATTCTCTATAAAAATCATCTAAATATTATTACCCTTCCTGCCTCTCCAACTCAAGATAGCAAGGTAGAAGCAATCATTTCAAAACTCCAATTAAATTCCAAAAAATCACTTTATATTATATGTATATACCTACCACCTGGCAATAACATACCTATCCTCGAAAATTACCTTAGCTGGATATCTGCCACATATCCCCAAGAAACTATTATCCTAGGTGACCTGAACATAGACTGGAATAGCATTACTGCTGATAATCCTTCTTCTCATATCAACCTCCATGGTTTTATCCAAACCATTACTTCAACTACTAGGCTCAACAAACATAGTAATAGAGAAAGCATTTTAGACTGGATTCTTATAAATAAAGTCAAAGATAGTTACAAAGTAGGAACTTTGCCAGATGATGTTAGCGATCACTCCTTAACATTCATAACAAGGGATAAGGCTGATTGTGTAAACCCCTGCATTATAAGAAACATACGCACCATCAAACACTTCAATCCAGAACGGTTTCAGTCTGAACTTAGTGCATGTAATTGGAACCCCTTAAAAACACTCCCTCTTGAAAAGGCAGTAATATACTTTAACTCAACTTTTTTATCCATTCTTGACTTACATGCTCCTGAACGTAGCATTCGAATTAAATCTAATACTGCCCCCTGGCTCACCCATGATACCAAAAAACTTATTCTCACTAGAAATAAAGTCTGGGCTGCATGGAGATCACACAGAAATAACACTGATCTTCTACTCTTCCGCCAGCTTAGGAATCTAACCAAAAAGGCTATAATAGCTGATAAAAAGAAATTCTACCTTAATCTACAACAAACTCACCTTAATAATCCAAAACTTTTCTGGTCTTCAGTCAATAGACTCCTCTCCCCAGGAAGTTCTAAAACACCTTCCCCACTTAATGCTGATCCTGACACCCCTCAACAAACTGCAGATGCTTTCAACTCTTTTTTCACTGAAACTATACAAGCTCTTGCTAATCAATTGAATGCTAATAACTCACATCCAACATGTAACCTTATAAACTCTGCCTTTAAATTCTCTCTACATCCTATCTCTACATCTTACATATACAGACTCCTTCTCAAACTAAAACCTTGTACCCCCTCTGCTGACAAGTTACCTTCACTCTTTCTACAAAAAGCTGCCAAGGCTATCGCATATCCTATTTCTATTCTCATAAATAGGACAATCAAAGAAGGTATCATCCCTGATTTATGGAAGGTCTCTCACATTATCCCACTCCATAAAGGTGGTAACTCCATTGACTACTCTAACTACAGACCTATAACTCTCCTTTCTCCACTGGCCAAAATAATGGAAAAATGTATACACCATCAGCTTGTACAACACCTCTCTCTCATCATAGCCAACTGTCAACATGGCTTCAGACCACATCATAGTACTACTACTGCCCTCCTTTCCTTTGTAGACACTATTAACCGGAACCGTAACAACAATCTACTTTCTTCTGCAATCTTCATTGACCTGTCCAAAGCATTCGACATGGTTAACCATTCTTTATTAATCAATACTCTTGAATCCCTATCTTTTGATATCCCTGCCATTAGATGGTTTACTTCTTATCTCACCAACAGAAAACAAGCTGTTCTCTGGAATAACCACATCTCTTCTCTCTTGCCTGTTTCTATCGGAGTTCCTCAAGGCTCTATTCTCGGCCCACTTCTCTTTTCCCTCTTCATTAATGATCTCCAAAATACAATCCCTGAAACTACTTGCATTCAATATGCTGATGATTCTACTCTCATCTGCTCTGCTCCATCCTCTTCAGAACTTAGATCTCATACTCAAAAAGTCTTTAATACCATTGAAACTTGGTTCTCTAGTCGATTCCTCTTACTAAATGCTAAAAAAACTAAACTCCTCCTCTTCACCCCCACATCTAGGACCCCCCCTTCAAACTTCACCATCTCCTCTAACAATGCCACTATCATCTCTCCTGACTCTACCACTAAACTGTTAGGTATTACAATTGATAATAATCTCTCTTTCAACCAACACATTAACAACTCCATAAAACTTGTCAATAGGAAAATAGGATCCTTATATCGTATTAGACCATTTCTAACACCTTCCTCTAGAACCAGGATTGCTCACTCCCATCTGCTTTCCACTCTTCTCTACGCTTCTCCCATTTTCACCAACCTTAAGAAAAACAACCTAACTAAATTGGCTACCTGCTACAATAACATTGCTCGCTTCGCCACAGGGAACCCCTACAGAACGCATCATTGTCTCAACCTTAAACCATTAGGCTGGCCAGAATTTCAAAACTATCTTGCAATCCAACAACTCACTATTGCCCATAAAATTCTGTACCAACCAATGAACACCCCTATACTCTCTCAACTCATAATCCCCTACAATAATCTTAACTCACTGCTCCTCTGGTAAACTGTTGGCTAGTTCTATAAAATCAAATAACACTGCTGGTGACGCTCTTTTTACCAATTCTGTAGGTACAAAATGGAATTTACTTCCTAGCAACATAACAAAGATTACATCACTACCTCTTTTCAAACAAAACATTAAACTGCACTTCCAAAATCACTGGCTGTGCACCTGTAGTAAACCTGATTAACTTTCCACTACTCATACTCTACTTCAAAACTATCTCCTACTTCCTACCTACTTACTTGCTCTCCTTTCTATAATTAATCACTTCTAATTTCCCTTATTCTTAGCTCTCTTTTCTTGTACTTCCCACCTGTATCAATATCTGACAAAGTATTTTTTAACGTTATATAATGTCTTTGACTTTAACTGTGTGTGGTAATTATTTCATCTAATATCGTTATCTTACTTAGTATTTTATGTTAGTATAGGTATTTTTGTTATATTTTGTGGACTGTGTGAGTCAGTAATTAATTCACTTAGTAATAATAATAAGTAACTGTACAGTTGTTAGTTTTTGTCTATTCAAACTTTCTATAAAACACAAGTATGTTTCCTTTTTGTATTCTCTGTGGAGCTTTTCTCCCCGGGCCTCTACTGAAAATGGAAATATCTCCAGCTAGACTAGCCCGGTCAACAAATGTAAAATAAAAAATAAATAAATAAAATACTCTAGCCCTTACTTCAAACCATAACTGGTTTGCAGGAAAAACTTTTTTTGCCTTATAGTTTACTTTCTTTTTTTTTATTTTTGTCATTTGTTATTTGAAAAAAAAGATTGTTGGCAAAGATATTTTAGCCCTCCAAAGTTGTCTAGCTAGTCATAACTTGAGCCTTCACTGCTAGGGGTTGCCAGTTCAAAGACACATACTGCTTGGCAGTTGAAGTTTTATCTGTTTTGCCTTTTACTATTTAGGTTTTATTTTTATTGTTTTTTCTGCAATGCCTGTCCTCTTACCAAAAACTAAAGTAAATTAATATACATAGCATACATGAAATGTAGATACTGACATTCTCAATAATACAACTCACTTACTGAAAACACCCCCCCCCAAAAAAAAAATTGCACCTACTTTAACTTAGAATAACTGTTCTCAGGCAATCAAACCAAAACATCCCTAGAAAGATATACAGGCCTCATAGAAAGGTAGCAGATATGCTATGATATAAAACATCTGAAGATGCAACCTACACTATTAAAAAGATATACCATCAAGAAAAGATTTAGCATTGCTTGTGCTAGATTTAATGGCTTTCTTCATAAACATATACTTGGTTAAGTGCAGATGCTTTATTAAATGACTGAATTAACCTTGGGCAAAAATAAATCTTAATGACAAATGCATGAGACCTAATAAATGAAGGCCTTCTTTTTGGAAAAAAAAAAAGAGTTTCTCTTTCTGACGCCTCCCCCCAACTGTGACATATAAAGAACATTGCACTATTGTTAAATAACCAGGTAAGAGGTATGCTCCACCCACGTGACATGGACACTATATACACTATGCAAAATTTAGTAAAGTGAAAACTATTCATGCTGGAATGATTAGTAACACTTTATATAACATTAACTGAAGGTTGGTGTCCCTGAATCTCCCACTCTGTCTTTTGGTTCTGCTTAGAGACCACGTCTTGACTTTAGATACACTATAAGTATGACATAATATAGAGAAGACAATAGTTACATACTGTATTTGTTTAGACAGATGACTTTTGTTGTTTGCACAGATCCCACTATGCCAGTGTTTATCAGATGTGTCCTGAGTTGCATTTAGATTAATTTAGGAAAATTTAACAAACGTTCCCACAGACATCTCTATTTGCCCAGAAGGCAATGTCAGCGTGAAAGAATAGACAGCACTTCAGTTGAAACGTATCCCCTGGGGTTATGAATATAAACGAAATGCTGGCTTATTAATGCTTAGCAGCTCATGAGTGTGAAAAAAATTATCTTGAAAGATGGTAAAGTTCTATTACATTTTTTCAGACCACGTCAATGTGAAACTGTTTGCCAGTTTACAACAAACTGATAATTTCCTAGTAACCACAGGAAATACTGTAAAAAATTCAAATGCCAAAACTCCACAACAGTTCAGGAAAGAAAGCCAGTAAAGGTCCATACACCTGTAGGCAAAGACAAAGCAAGCCAAACCAATATGGTATAAAGTTTAATACAAAATATTCACACCAAATAAGCGCTTTTGTTTCACCCGCGGAAACTTCATCAGAATGGTGTATTGTCACAAACAAACTGTTAAAATAATCAAAACCTGAATGTAAGTGGCTGTAAGTTAATTACACAACATTTGGATATTTAAAGAAACATCACAGAAACTTATGCACTCTTATTTAACATATATACAAACACACATGCATAACACTATTTGGTAAAAATATTTATAAATATTTACAAAAATATATGTACACAAATATTATTTACAAAAGTGTATAGAATCTCCTAAACATGACAACAATGATGTTATAAAATGTTTGCTTTCAGTTTCAAGGCAGGAACTATGGAAAGGTGGTCATTTAAACCAAGATTTACACAGGCACATCAAAAAACATTTGCCATATCATCTCTTGATATTCCAACCTGGTTTCGCAATCACCACCCCTTTCTGGGATCTGAATTTGCTGTGTCATCCAGGATAATTTCCTAAAATATTGATTCTGATCAGTCAGGAAAATTAATGCTTTGAGAAAAGAGAGTAAAGTCATGAAGTCCAGACAAGCTGAAGACATGATGTATGAAGAAGAGTTTTAAGTAATTCCAGTGGTTTACATCAATAAGCAGCTGATAAAAAAGGTAAAAGAAAACTTTCTGAAAATGGAGCTTGAAATAAATCTGACGGAAGAAGGGAGAAGTCTGTTGTACAGTTTGAGATACAGTAACAGAAAGCCAAAAATCTCCAGAGGAGTTGTTGTGATAGACCGAGACTGCTGCATGGAGTAAGATAAATAACTGCATGTCACAACATACAATTATAGGATGCTTGTTCAGCAGAAATAAGACAGAGTGTGTCAGCCTCAGATGGTGCATATTTATATGCTGAGGAGGTTTTATCAAATATATAGACTGTAAGTTGATATAACAGCAGATCCTGAAAGATGTACAACAAAAAACTTAACAATCCTATCATTACGCTATTTGAAGACAGAGATCTAAGAAGAGTGAAGGTGTACAAGAGATGAAAAAACTATAGAAGAGGTTGACAGAAGGAAACATATAGCTGCTGAGACTGGATCTGCCATAAGTTGGTTAATAAGCAATGTCAAGCTTTTAACTGTTTTTATATATTGAGTGAGTTAGGACCAGTCAACCCCCCCCCGCCGGAAGGTTAGGTATTTATGATGGCAAGAAAACATTCCCTAAAATGGTGAGAAGGCTGCATAATCAAATGCAGCAGGTGTTTGTAAATGAGGACTGTCTCAGCAATGCCTACTATACCCGTCTTATTCTTCATAAATTTGACTCAAAGAACTTGCCTAAATGTCCATATTGTACAGACCAGACAGCTGACTTGTTTCACATGTTTTGGAGTTGCAAATGCATTTTTAAACTTTGGAATTCATTAAAACTTCAATTACAGAAAATGGGATACCAGCATTCAACACTCTCTTGGGAATTTATGATCCTACATATTCCTCCAGATAACTTAGATAAATCAAAAAAGATCATAATCATGAATATTTGTTTATTAATGAAACTATACATAGCTTCAAACTGGTTGAACCCGACCCAGACATCTTGGGAAAATTTTAGAATATTGGCAATCAGACACATATTAGTGCATAAATTGTTAATCAATGACCATAAGAAAAGCATAAATAATATAAAAATATGGGAGCAAATCTTCAATATTGTGTTGGCATAGGGGTTCTTATCCACTATTACTCAGGACACATATTTATAAGACTGATTCAATCTTAGATTTGACATAGATCGTAACAATAATACAGACTGTTGACTTTTTCATGTTGTATTTCTTTTTTAATAATTTGTATTAATATATAATGTTTATGTAACTTTTGGAAGCAATTATGTATATATTGTATATATTTATAGTGTGTAGTTATGTAATTGAAAAACAATAAAAGACGGATTATTGTAAATGAGGACTGTCAGTGATAGATGGAATACTTGTGAGTCCATCATTTTAGCACATTTCCATCAGATATCAAGTTGGATGTGGCCAGCAAGGTTTCCTCATTTGCATGGTTTCTTCCTAGGTTTCTTCCTAGGTCTTTGGAACAAAGGAATAAATCAATACTCCAGAAAACCAGAATGGCTAGTGCCTTATACATGGGATGAGCCAGAGAGAAGAGGATATGAGTGAGTAGTAGATATTTGCTTGCCCCACCTGAAGAAACAATAGATGATTCTGGTTTGCTAATTTCCACCATGAAAGCAAAGGCTTGCATAGTGTCCACCTTAGTCAGAAAGCTGAAGACACAGACTTGGAAGTTCCACGACAGCAACGGTAGCCTTCAATGGCATATGTGCACTAACATACATATGCTTGCAGAAAGAGTAGAATACCCCACTGTAATGTAGGTGTAAAGACAAACCAACAGTTGTTAGGGTCTAACGACCAATAATGAATATTTGCTTGTGCTTCACTGCACAGCTTGGGAGATTATCAGCAGTAAGTACCTTGCAATCTGCTAAGTGGGCATTAACACTGCATGGGGAGGCCCAGTGGTGATATTAGAAGTCTCCTGTGGGCGCTCAGTCTGATGGTTTTAAGGGTCTGCAGCAGTGGATTGATAAGTCAGTACAATAGGCAAATGGACTTCAAGGGCCACTGACAGTCTTCAGATGCAGCAGGTAAAGCAGCCCATCAGGGAATATATGCTGTGGACTCTATGTTTGGCATAGTGGTCAAAAAAAGAGTGCTTGTCTCAATGTCTCATAACACACCTTGTCAACTAACATTTTGGACATATATCTGGCAACTGTGATGCACTGTACACCACTGCTATGTGGCACAATCTGAATGTGGGCACATAAAATATACTGTGTTTATCAAGTTACTATAAATAGGAGTTGAGGACAAGTATTGTGGAGTAATAATAACCCCTTAGCTGAATCACAATACAATATGAAAAGGCTGTGGCAAAAGTGACTAGGACACTGTGATGCATAGTGACTGCAATGTAATAGACAAATGCTGATGTTATCTTTCTGTGTTACAGGTCACTAGAAAACCCAGAGCTCAAGTACTGTGTACAGTTTTGCAGAACATAGACTAAGAAAGTGTGTGTGTGTGTGTGTGTGTGTGTGTGTGTGTGTGTGTGTGTGTGTGTGTGTGTGTGTGACTGCATATGCACGCATGTGTGTGTGTGTGTGTGTGTGTGTGTGTGACTGCATATGCACGTGTGTGTGTGTGTGTGTGTGAGAAGAGAAAAAGTACACACAGGACAGATGGAAATTTGGCTGCTGAAAGTGTTGAAAACAGAATTAAAAATGGTGAAATGTATGGCTTGATTATAGAGATAAAAAAAAATGAGTGTGATGAAATGTGAGACAAATTTAAATGTTATCATTATTGGACACGCTATGTAATTCTGTGTCAAATAGGAGGAGCAAATTTGGAGTGGAGAGAGAAGTAGCTAGTGTTGGTTCACAGAGGTGGTCCTGGAGTCCTAATACACATGGATACATTTTGCCTAAGGCATCAGGATTGTATTAGTTATCAGAGGGCTACTAAGGTAAATAGCCCACAGCAGCAATATTACAGGATATGGGACTGAAAGAAGAAGCTCAGCATCTGCTTGTTGCAGCATTTGAATGGCCTTCTCTTTGCATTTTAGTATGACAATCAGTTTGAGACACAAAAGAGTGACTGTTTAAGTATGCTGAACACTGTCATGAAACTTCCATGGCAAGTTGTGTATCTTCCTAAGAAACTTGGAGATGAGACGCAATTCATTGATTACTAGGAGCAAAGGGAAAAGCACTCAAGCTGAAGGCAGAAGAAGGCACTTTGCACCTTGAAAGATCAGATGTAATAACCTACATAAAGAAGAAAGTATATGATAAATCTGATGATCAGAATAACTTTTATATCTATCAGAGTCAATGCAGTATTCCAAAATGTGCATTTATTTTTCTACATAAATTACTGGCGGAGGGTCTATAAGGTAATGATTTTGTCAGGAAATATCTGGAATTGCAATCTCTGTAATTTCTCAGTAATTATTTATGCACTGTTTGCTTGCTGAGACAAAGTACTGGTCACAGCATAAACAATTGCAGGTCAGCCTGGGATGAATTAGAAAAGTAATAACAAAATGATATGAACATTTTAAAAAAAACAGAAGTGGAATCAGAGAACAGCAAATAAAGACAGAAGAAGATTTAGTACTGGAAATTTTAAGGATAATATAGACTGATGGACAAAGCAAGACATAGGTAATGTAAAGACGTACAGTCCAAGGAGGCAGATGATGGCATAGATAAGCTATGCATATATTTTTACTATAATCAAAAATATAGTGGTAACTGATATATTAGAGTACAAACAGGATGATGTGTGATGAAATTAAAGTAGTGCAAAGTAGTTTTATTTAAGAAATATGACCTGCATTCTGGCATTTGCATTTGTGTTGTTCTTGTAAATACTGTTTGAGCTGAGGCCTAAACTTAGCATAGGTAGTATTTTTGGAGATTACCACAGTTTTGGAAGAAGTGCAGGGAAACTAGAACCAGTGCCATGCAGTTTAACAGATGGGTATATTCTTCACTTTTTTCAAATTCCTGGTATGGGAGAAAAGGAGTCAGAGATGGAGAGCATAAACTGAATTCTTAAGTCTGTGGCTTGCTTAAGTATATGTTTATTAAGATGATCTATAGTACCAAAAGACAGCACATGAAAACATACAGTTGCTGTGAGAGTTATGATAATGGGTCTAGTAATCTGAAATGTTTCTTCAGTTTAATGCACCTGATTTCTTGCGCATAAAAATGAAATGAGAATTGTTATAATCAGCATCTTTGGAATAGGGCCCAGATGGCAAGGTTCTAGTTTCCTTTGAATTATATAATCTCATTTATTGTATTTTCTTTTGGAAAGAAGCATAAAATGCTATTTTAAGATGGCCTGATCATTACATGATATAATCGGAGCAATCATGTTCTCAATACAACTAGTAACAAATATGCTGAAACAGTACAGTGCCGAATCATGTGACATAATATAAAACAGACTAAAAGATTAATTTACTGAGACAAATGAGGCTCAGTTTCTGTCCCAGATGGGGCAATGTCCCATGAGCCCTGTGTCTGTGACATCTTTGCTATCTCAGACATGTTCATACAAGGTCACACAGCCTTGGAGGCAAGCAAAAAGTTGCATGCCTTTTTTTTTTGTGACACACACAGTAGCAGTGTTATGGAAGGTAAAGGCATATGAAACACTATCCATTTCTTCTTGCTCAAAAATCAAAAACAGTGTTTTTATACACTATCATGTTCTTTTGTGACTGTATATTTCCTGCATGCTTCATAGCTTCTATTTCAAAGGTTTGATGTTTGCTCTGTCTTGTAAATGAATGTCAGAATCATGTTATGAGATTCAGACAACCTTGTTTTTATCACTGGTGTACTTCTTCAACTCATCGGTCAGATTGTTGCTTTTCTATACAGATTTATATGACTTGCAAGATGTGTGCTCATCAAAAGCAAACATAGCATCATCTGGTTGTCATGTGGTAGTCTAATTTCTCCAGGCGTTTCGGGCGGGGTTCTAATACCATGAAGAGCATGGAGCCCATTTCCAAGTCATGAAAATAGTATTTTCCCATGTTTGATATTAGCCAAGAGTGCTCTGCTCAGCACCCACAAAGTACATAGAATTGCCATCTTCTGCAGTTCACACAAGGTCAAATGTAAAGGTAGCATATTTAACTTAGACTGTAAATGCTTTTTTATTAGTCCTGTTAATCCTACTACTGTTGGAACTTGCTGGGTATCTTTCTTCCACGTTGCTCTCATTTATTTTATTGTATGAGTTTGTGTCTCTCTGAGTGCAAGATGCTGTAATCACCGGATGTAGGAATTTCATTTATCACTGCCACTTTTGTCTTTTTTTTCACAAACTAGTATATCTGGTTTTCTTGCATATGTTTTAAAACTATTGGTAATGGTGATCCCGTGTGAATATCTGTAATGTGTTGGGGTTTATGTTTCCAATGTTTCTCAGCTGCTTCTATATTGTTGTGTTTGCATAATCCTCAGTGCAACAAGATTGGCATTTTATTGTGTCTTTCAGTATCCACATCCACAGCCATTTGTGTTTCACACACAGCAACAAGATATGCAACTGCTTCCATTTATGTTCTGAAAAATCTACATTTGTCTATTTTTCCAATTTGCTCGATATACTTTGAGAAATTAGTGTGTACATAGTCCATGGTCCTGGGCAACCATTATCTGCCTTTCATCTCTTGGTTTCAGTTCACCTCTCCTTAACCATTTCTTTGTCAAATCTTGGTCAACATGTGTGTGATCCAGAAGATCTCCTTAGTCATCACTAGACTTCAGTATTTTCCATTTTTCTTTCTTCCTCATCTGATCCTTTTCTTTTTATTCTTTCTTTTGATTCTTTAGCACCTTCAGCTGCTGTCTGAGTTTTGTTTTCTTTTGGTTTGAGTTTGATTCCACTTTGATGGAAATTGCTTCTGCTAAACTAATGGAATATGTTAGATTAAACGCCCTATTTCCATGCTTCAGAAAATTTACTATGTTTGGATCTGATGAGGTCAGCAAATAAATATGATGTTCCATGACTGGTGATCTATATATGTGGTCTGTATTGTGGAAGTCCACACCTGCTTCCGAACCAGGTTTATATAATCTTGGTATTCACTGTTTTCTATTTAGCATTTGATAAGCATAAAACATTTTTCTTTTCCCTTGTTTAATTGATTCACTCCTTTTTTGTGGCCAGTCAATCACTACAAAGCTGTAAGCTAGAACAAGAAGAGCAAATTAATGTATAGCTTGGATTTTTCTTAGGGGTCAGATCAGTTTTCAATACTAGCTTTATTCTCTTGAAGTATTCCCTTCTGAGCTTTGTTCTCATGTGTTCATGTTCTATTGTTGACCCTTCATCTATTCCCAACTTACGCATTTCCTCCTGATCAAGTTCCTTTGCATTGCATTCCTGTCCCAGGATGATGATATCCTTCTGTTGCAGTTTTCCTTTTCCAGATTGCTTTAGCAGATTTATCAAGACCAAATGTTGTATATTCTAAGAAAATAGCCATTTGTATTTGTGCTTTCAGATCCTTGTCTGATTAACTGGACAATTTTAAACCATCCACAAAAAAGTAGATGAGACGTCTTTAGACAAGGTTATTCTCTAGGGAGAGGTTAAGCTACAATCAAACGCTAACATATTAAGTAAACAGCTTAATGGGTTAAGGATAAGACATTAGAGATGTCAAAGAATCCCCTTTAAATTTTTGTCCCTGTGATAATATTTTACCCATTGTCATGGCTTAACTGCATGGTCTCTGTAATGTAATTGATCTGTGTAGGCTGTATCCTATACATCTGCAACCACTCCATTATCCATGAATGTGTGATGCTGTCAAATGCTTTTTTTTTGTAATTTATCTAGATTCTTGCCCTTTTACAACCATTGGCTTTTTATAGTAAAAAAAAGATCCTTTATTCCATATGACTTTTATTACCTTTTTGTTCTATTGTCATAATTCATTTTTTGCTAAATGACTATAAACTCTTTCTATGTGAATTTTAGTATAAAATGTGTATATTAAGGAGGAGTATTATTTTTCCAGTTGCAAACCAAACTAGTATCTGTTTGGAATGCACATATGAGTAATTCTAACTTAAGGCTAAAGGAGATATTCGCAGTCCTTCCCTTCATAAGTTTGTGGTAGTAAGTTATTATGCAAATAAGGTAATTAAGGTTGACTATGGCAATGTGGAGACATTTTGGTAAACATGCCTCCCTACCACAAAAGCATAATGTGCTTAATGAATAAGTATTAGATGGAGAATTGTTACAAGCATACACATTTGTGTATTACTATGATTCATAAAGTTAAATGTAAAAGGGCCTTATTTGCAAAAAAAAAAAAAAAAAAAAAACTGCAGACGAGAAAAATACAGGACTTAGGCAGCAAAATAATTAGCTGAGTGGAAGGGAAAAATGAATATGGATAGCCATACATTTTAAAAGGAGGTACAAGTACTGACTACTTCAAGATATGTTTGATTTATTTTATCCTAGTACTTGAACAAACATGGTTGTGATGGGATTCTTTGTGGGGAATTATTAATGCTGGTGGTTGTGAAGTGCTTGTGCATACATGGACAAACTAATGACAGGATCATTCAGTGAAATGATTCATTTTGATGTCAGTGAAGTACCTGTGCATACATGGTAAGACTGTTGAAGTAATTGATGTGGCAAATAAATTATTACTGTCATTTTAGTGGTTGTGCATTCTTGGACAAGATACTAAAGGGATCACTGGACAAAATAATTCATTTTGATATTGTTTGAAAATAATTTATTTTGGTACCATTTTAGTGCTTGTTCATTCTTTGACAAATTGCTGAAGGAATCACTAAGGGCATATCCGTGGGATGAAAAAGAGGCAGCAGAGGTGCAGCAATGCTTTTAACAACAGGTGCGCATACGGAGTAGATATTGATCTATGAATCACAAGAACATTTGAATAGCATATGCCACTTTACACACAATTTCTTATTTATATCTCATTATAATTACGGGATTGCACATTAGCATAAATGGCCTCTGTGAATCATGCCTTTGATATGCTCACTCTCAAGCATCATGGATACCACTAATGTATTATAAAAAATGATTATGAATACTGGGTTAAATCTTTGTGTAAAGCTGTTAATATTATTAGCCATAGGTCTGGTACTGTGTCTGGGCCTGAGGTTTTGCACTTAAGCACTTTTATTAATTTTGTCTCAATTTCTCTGGTGCTACTTCAACACAGCTAATATCATGTGCATTGGAGCTCCTTACTGTTTCTTTTAATTATTTTAATTCTTTTAACCAGTCAGTATCTTTGTTATGTTCAAAAGGGTCATAACTACTTCGCCAAAATGTACCCATTTTATTCTTTTTTTGATGATGTTTCTATTCCTTATGTTTGATTTCCACTTCTCCATAAATCCTTTACAGATCATCATTAAAGTGCATATTTTGTACTCTCCCTTTATATTTATCTGCATGCATTCTAAGTTTTTCTGCTTGTGCTGGTGTTTTTATTTTATTATTGGAAATAGTGTATGACAGATCCTGATCTGTTTTGATACTGTACATTCTTTTCAACGTCTGTCTTTCTAAGGATTCTTAATTTTTGGTTCCCTTATCTGTATTGTTCCAACAGTGATAATTCTTGTTGCTTCATAGTTTTCTCTAGTCAATGCTTTCTTTCTTTACTTTGTACAGGTTTATGGTACTGCTTTATCCATATTTCTTTCTGTTAAATCACAAATTTCCTGATTCCTGTCATCATTAGTATGGAAACTCCAAACCAAGAATTGTTGAAATATGATGAAACAATGGATCCCTAGATTAACATGCCACTGGTGGAGAAGGATATCTCTGAGCAAGATTTGCCCCATGGCCATGTGTTGAAATATCCGTACAAAAGTCCAGTTAAAATTGTACAGCATGGGAAGGGTCAGGAAAAAAATGGTAACCCTGACACAGTTGATGTTGCAGCATGATGGACCAGTGTGTCCACATATGAAGCATCAGCAGATGAATCAGGATGCATTGAAGAGGATGTCACAGGACAATATTTTGGAATCTGCTTTGGAATATTCACAGCAATCAGAGACCAAAAAAGATACACTCAGTGAAGAAGAAAATTATGTAAGGGAAGACCTCCTTGGTTTAATAGAAATGGATAGACATATTAAGACAGATGAAGAAAACAGACTACAGAAAGTAAGTAAGACCCAAAATGTTAGAAGATTGTTAAAACAGAAGGAGAAATATAAAGAAGAGGGGGCAGGCATATACAGAAGAACTGTACAAAAAGTAACGACAAATTCATACATTTTTTTTTTTTAAGTTTTATGCATTTAATTAGGGTGGCCTGGGAGCATTGCCTGGTCATGAGACTTGCTCAAAGCCTCACAGCAGGCAAGAGGAAGAAGGAATATTCAAACTCTGCATCCTTAACTATAGGAAGTTGCGCATTAAGAAATAAAAACCTTGATCCTGTTTGACACTACTTTCCTTATACAGGTCCCTATATGGACCAGAAGAATCAAAGCAAATCCAGCACCTTGAATCTTCAGGCAAACTAAACAAATTATGAACAAGAGAGAGACAAAGCATGGGAGCCCTGGAGAGAAAATTTAATGAGTGTAACATTAAAAAATATATATAACTATCTCACAAATAGCACCAAGCAAAGGATTAAATTTGGCATGAAATCATATTATACCTATCTCCAAACTTTAAATGAAAAGAACGCAAAACTTTTGTGGACTTCAGTCAATTAACCAACTACTATTTCTGCTGAAAATACCCACCTAGCCCCTATGCTGTCCCTCAAACAAACAATGTGGCTTCCATTTTCAATAAACACACTTCATCAGCTTAGTAACTTCTCTCCTAAATCTAGCAACCTTCCTCCAAACTAGCACTCCACCATAAAGCATTCTCCCTAGAAATGATCTCCACCTCCACCATAAAAAAATCTTACAGCTGAAAACTTGTGACTGTTGCCCCAGATAACATACTAGAAGAATAAATTAAAAGGGCAGCATATACTCTGGTCTAACCAGTTTATATCTTAAGTAACCAATGCATTAAAATGTAGCCACTTCCCAACCTAGGAAAAAAAATCCTGCATTTAATCCTTACACAAGGGTGGCATTTCCACAGATCTTACTGACTATAAACCAGTAGATATTTTATCTCCACTCTTAAAAAACCATAAGAAATGCAGCTATAAGGAATTACTTTCAGTTAATAATTTGATATCTCCAACACAGCATGGCTTCCTTCCTGATGATAACACTACTACAGTCCTCTTAACTTTATAACCACTATTGCTCAAAACTGAATTGAGGGAAACCTCATCTCTGCAATCTTCTTGGCTTTTGATTCCATTCCACATACAGAACTGCTACAAAAAGTATCCACCTAGGTCTAGATAGACCCATACTCACTTGGTTTGTTAGCTACCTTTCCTGCAGTCAGCTGGCTGTTGAATGGTAAACTAACATCTCCCATATCCTTCCCAAAGAAATTAAAATTCCCCAGTAGATCTATTCTAGGTCATTGCTTATTCACCATGTTTGTAAATGACCTCTACTCAGCAAGCAAATATATATAAATCATCCAACAGCCAGATGACTTCACTATGATCTGTACTGTTAAAAAGTAGTGGATACACTGCAACAACTACCCCAAGATTCCTTTACCTTTGTTGAAACATGTCTATCCAATTCCTAAAATCCAAAGTCATTCTCTTTACCCCAAAACAACTCTACCCTGAAATCTCTGTTTACTATAACCATCACAACCAGCATAAACATTTGATTTAGTAACCCAGAGTAAACTATAAGTGTAATAATTGATGACAACTTGAAATTTGAATATCATGTGAAATATGCAATTAAAACAATTGTCAAAAACTGGCACCCTCCACAGGAAAAACCCTACCTAACAGGATAGTGGTAAAAAATAAATATTTTTAACTTTCTTCATTCCAGCTGTTCTCTACGCAGACCCTATTGACAGTAATCTTCAGCCAATCCAGACCAATCTCCTTGAGCAATGTTACAACAAAGTGGCCAAATTTGCTACCAGTGTGACATACAAATCTTAACAGCTACACTGGCTAGAACAGCCTCACTGACTGACTATTTATGACCTACGTACCACAATTAACCTCACAAACCTAAAAAATGACATAGCCTAACTCACATCTTCATTCAGTTGATGATAAAATACTGCTAATAACCAAATCAAGTAACTCTAATGATCTCTCTGTTCATTTCTCATATATCTCTTCACCACATTGCCCTTAAATACTTCAGTTAAAATCTTTTAAGCCTCATTTAAAACAACATCTAAGAATCATATGGCTGTGTTATGGCTCAGCTCTTGGGTAGAAAAAACATTCCAGTCCATTTAGATAGTCTATTCTAAATGATGCTGTTCTTTATCTTATTTAATGAGACAATACTGACATATCTGCAGCCTGTCTCTATCACCCTTTCTCCCTTAACCACTTATTTTCCTCTCTCCTTCCCTGACCAGTTCATACTCTTCTCCTGACACCCCATGTATTTATTACATTGCCTTATTCCCCTGCAACATCACCAGGCTCACTATTGTGCCTCTTCTCTCTCCTTTTATCACCATTCACATCACATAACATCCTCTACCCAGCCATATAGAGTATACTGGCTCCTTACAGTCACTCATCACCAGAATAATCCTACATCTCTTTCTTTACCTTACCCAACCTCCATCTCACTTACCATGTCAACTAATTGTCAGTTTCAACCTCTTCATCATGTAATGCATGATCCATCCACTTTCTGTGCTTACACCTCCACCTGTTTCCATGGTGAAGCCTCTCGAACTTCACTTCATGCCTGGTTTCTCTTGAACACCTCTGTATAGCTATTAATTCCAACAACAAATTACTTAAATATTTGATAATTCATACCTAGCTTTTTTAGAGCATGTTATTGTAAAGCACTGTCTCTCTCTTTTCTTCTTTCTTCTCTTTGAACCATTACTGTCCTCATGTATTAGACTTACAAATGTGTTTATCTGGCAGTATGTTTTCTATTTTATTCATTCTGCTAAACTGTGTAAAGTCTTTGTACTTTTTTCTTATTTACTTTCTGTACCTTTTGTACTTATATTACACTTGGAGCTTTGGTCACATGCCTCCACTGGAAAAGGAAAACATATGCCCAGTAGAACAAGCCCAGTAAACAAATGCTAATAAGTAAATAAAAACATATAAATAAGTAAGCAAACAAATAAATACTCTTCTGCATCATCTGGTAGACCTACTAAGGCATGATCTCTAATCTACAGTCAGACATGATGGAGAGTGCCATTACATAGGAGATAACATGGGCGGTGCATTGGTGCAGCGGTTAATGCTGTTGCCTAACCGCAAGAGGTTCTCTGGTTCAATTCTCGGTTGGGGTGCCTTCTGTGTGGAGTTTGCTTTTCTCCCTGCATCCGCGTGGGTTTCCTCCGGGTACTCCGGTTTCTTCCCACATTCTAAAGACATGCTTCTGGAGCATTTCTCCCTGGGCCTCCGCTGAAAACAGGATCTGTGGAACCTAGTCGGACTTTTCCGATCAACAAATGTTAAAAAAAAAAAAAAAAAAAAAAAAAAAAAAAGCCTTGCTGTAAGACCGATTGCATATAAGAGTGGGATTCAAGCCAAACTGATTAAAATCATGCAGATTTATGCTGTTTACATTATTGAAACTAACCATCAGATTTAGAAAACAAAACATTATCTATTAGATTATAAAAGGTAAACGCATATTCCATTCTCCAAAAGGACAGTGCTAAACATTGTTCCAATTATCAACAGTTGCACTTATTTCTTATGATAGAAAGCTAATGCTCAATATCGTAAGACCTAGGCATTATTAATATATGAATCAAGAGCAGACAGACATGCAAGCTGAGTTTAGAAATGGAAGAGGTGTCATGGATGAATGACCAACATCTGCAGGATAACAGAGAAAATAAAGTGCACCTGAAAAATATCAACTTCTGTATTATTGACTAATCTGCAGTTTTTATTGTATGGGACATGACAAACTGATGTTAGAGACATGGGCAATACAACGTAACCTTAGAACAAAGTACAAAACACAAATTAGAACCAAACATAAAATAGCAGGTTAATAATTGGTGATGGAGTGTAACAAGGCTGTAACAAAGGTGTATATTTAATTCATGTCCTGGGCCAGATGGATTAGATGCTGCAATCAACACTATCTAGAGAAATCGTAACAATCTTAGATATGCGGATGATGGTGCTGTGATGTCTGAAAATTATGAAAAGTTAAGGAGCGTGTCAGTGAAGGTCAAAATAGAAAGTACAAAACCAGGCTTTCAGTTCAGCATCAAAATAAATAAATTATTAGAATATATGTCATCTGGGCGACAGATTTTTTTTTTGTTGGGGAAGTATAAACAGTAAGCTGTGGCATATTTTATTTTTCTGAACTGAAGGATCCCTGTATGTGGTGATTGCAACCATGAAATTAGAAGATGCTTTCTTTTGAAGGAAAGCTGTGCCAAATTTGTATAAGATTGCCTACATAATCAAAGCTATAGTTATCCAAGTAATAACATTTATCTGTGAGGTTTCATAGGTTCATAGGTTCATACTAGGCTATCTGCCCTAGGGCATTTATAAGCCTAGCCAGAATGTGTTTGGCTTTCGCCACCCATTTTAAATTTATTTTGCTATGGCCTTTTTCGAGGTTAGTATACTGTGCCTCTGTCTAACAGTGACACAGAAGTGATACCCGGGGTAAACCTATGATCTCCTATCCACTCATCAAAGTTCCTCTTGAAGAGAGTCAATGAGGGACTCTGCCTAACCTGGACTGGGATTTTATTCCAGAGTGAAGGGAGCCTCTGGGTTATGAATCTGTCCCTCCAGCATGTCCTATTTATTTCAGTGCTGAGGTTCAAGTCTCTCAAGCGCGTAGCTCGATGGGATTTGGATTTTCTGAGGTGCAGCATGTCCATTAATTCCGGGCTTTATACATGGCTTTATACATCAGGCATAGGTCACCTCTGAACAGGTGGTATGCCACTGAGTAGAGCTGGAGTTTCTTTAACCGGGCAGCATATGGCATCTGTTTGAGCCCTTTGATCCTCTTGGTGAGGTACTTTTGGGGTCTTTCCAGTTGCTGCAGGTATCTGGTAAGGTACATCCCAAAAGGGGCATTGTACACAATTATGGGCCTGATGAGGGATGAGTAAAGAGGCACGATGACCTCCCCTGATCAAGATGTGAATTCCTTTATGATTAGGTGGGCTATATAAAATGTTTTTCTAACCACTTTGGCCATGTGGTTGTCAAATGAGAGATTGCTATCAACTTGGGTCCCCAGGTCCCTAATTACTTCTTTTGTACTTAATGGATTACCACCTATGTGGTAATTTGTGGGCACTTTGTTTTTGCCAAAGGGGATGACTATACACTTTTTGGCATTTAGCTTGAGGCCATGGCTCTGGCACCAGTTGTCTGTTTCTATGATGCCCTTTTGGAGGATGCTTGTGCCGGCTGGAGAGTCGATTATGGCGCCCAGTTTGCAGTCATCTGTGAACTTGGTCAGCCACAGTCCTTCTGTGTTGGCCTGTACCTCCGAGAAATATATACCGAACAAGAGAGGTCCCAGGACTGAGCCTTGTGGGACACCACTTGTAACTGGTTTGGAGTCTGACATGGCTCCAGCAATTCTAACCATGTGGGTTCTGTCCTTGAGCCAGTTTGCAATCCATCTAGTGACATAGGGGTTTATATTTAAGCTGGTGAGCTTATCTATAATGCCCGAGTGGGGTATTGTATCGAAGGCTTTTGCGAGGTCCAGGTAGGCTGTGTGGACCAACTTCCCCTCGTCAATGGCCTTGGTGACTGTTTCAAAGAAATCAACCAGGTTTGAGAGGCAGGATCTGCCCTTAACAAAGCCAAAATTGGGTAGGATCCAGTGTCTGTAGGTCCCCAATATCTTTATTTATGAGGTCCATGATGATCCTTTCCATAGCTTTGCAGACCAAGCTAGTCAGGCTTATGGGGCGATAGTTTTCAGGATCCATTGAGGCACCACCTTTATGGAGAGGGACCACTGTTGCTGTACGCCACTCTTTGGGCACATATCCTATAGTAAGGCTGAGATTGAACAGTAGTTTTATGTTTGGGTTTAGCTCTTCTTGGAGTTCATGTAGGATGCAGCCCGGGACACCGTCTGGTCCCATTGATGCTGCGTTTTTTGCTTTGGAGAGGGTGGCTCTTACCTGAGCATATGAGATGTCAGGGGGGCAGCACTCTGCTGGGATAGATATTTGCCCTTTTGGTGGGGAGGGGGGGGAGTTTGTGCTTAACCTGTCAGCTAGGATGTTGGCAATGTCTGTGGGTTCAGTGTAATTTTTTGTCATTTTGGACTAATTCTGAGCATATCTGGGAATTACCACCCAGGTTCGTAACATAACTAAAGAAAGCCTTGTGATTATCCTTAGTGTCCTGTGCAATTTTTCTCTCGAAGCTGGCCTTAGACATTTTTATGAGTGCCCGTAGTTTTTTGCTAATGCTGATCAGTGATGCCTTCCCCTTATGGGATTTTGCTCTATCATTTATTAGCTTCCTCCTTCTATTGTACAGTTTGTTTATGGCTGGGGTCCACCAGACAGGACGTCTGCCTTTGGAGGATTGGGTCTTGGTTTTATTTGGGATCGCATGATCCATGCATTCCTGAAGGTGTTCATAGAATGCGTTTATAAAGGATTCTGCGATCTGGGCCGTATTTTCAACAGGCCCGGGGGCTTTGAAGGATTCCACCTCGGTTTTGAGGAGTGTGAAATTTGCTTTAGAGAAGTTTTTCACTGTAGTTTTCTGGGCAGGGGGTGGGGTTGGGATGTGAATATCCAGTGAGATTAGTTTATGGTCTGATCTTACCAGTGAGGGATACACCTTTGGTCTGGAGCATAGAGTCCCCATGTTGGTGATGATCAGGTCCAGTATGTTTTCCCCTCTTGTGGGAGTGGTAACAAGTTGTTCCATAGCATTTGAGTTTATAAATTCTAGGAACCTTTGGGCTAGGTTGTTGGAGCTAGAGTGATGCTCCCAGTCTATGTTTGGGTAGTTGAAGTCACCCAATATAATGGTGTTTGGAGAGACCTTCATATTTTCCAGTGTTCTCACAAAGGCCGAGTGGGGCTCCTGGGTTTGGGAGGGTGGTCTGTAGCAGGCTATAAACTTGAAGGCAGTTTTACCCACTGTTAGTTGCACATGGATAGTCTCTGATGCTTTGTGCTTTGCCACCAATCTGGAGGTGTGGGTATCTTTGATGAATATTGATACTCCCCCTTCTTTTGTGGTTCGGTCCAAGTTTTGGGGCCGAAAAGCATGGTATGAGGTATAAACTGGTAGTGCTGGGGTGCTCTCGGGAGCCCTGAACCAGGTTTCTGTTACTGCAGAGATATCAATGTTCTCCATGCTAAGGAGAGTTTCGAGTGCGTGCATCTTGAGGTTTAGACTTCTGGCGTTGATCTTTATTTAGAGCCTCCGAGTATGTTTTTGTGTGATTATGTGTTTGGTTTGCTGTCGTGGTAGGTCTATGTGAGACTGGAATTGTAGTGAGTGTGGTTTCCTTTTCCTCCTGACTGGTTATGCGAGTACTGAGTTGAGAGAGCTTAGCCTCCAGTTTGGCTATATGGTTGCATCTCTCACATGTGTTGGAATTTGTTGGGAGGAGGAGAGGGTTGTCTGTGTACATGAGGCAGTTGTAACATTGCCTCAAGATTCCCAGATTCACCAGCTGGACCGGAGAGGCAATTGACAACTGACCTTTGGACATGCTAGAATAATATTGGGAATTCCTTAATAATTGAAAACAAGGGCCAGTGGGGAGTGAGGGTGTAGTGCTTTTAATTTTTAGTGCTGACTTATATAATTGCTTTAGCGAGCAAGTGCCAGGTAACTTAAGTGCAATGTGTTACAGGTAACTTAAATGCAAAAATGACAAACAGCAACTTTCTTTCAAGTGAAACAAGGATATGCAATGCAGATATCACTAGTGATCCACAGAAGCACTGAGAAGCCGTGTATTAGGTGGAATTAGCGTTCCAGGGAAATAACAAGCAAACAAACAACAAGCATATAAACAAAGCTAGATTCAGCAGGCCTGGATCTAGTCTATGCTACAACAAACAAGGTGTACCAATTTCAGTAAGATACAATTCAAATATTCAGGCACTATAAACCTTTAACCAGAAATTCCCAGCTTAGAAGGGCAGAGTCCAGCCTCTTCTCCCACAAGAGTGCAGACCACGAACCTTCTTAATGTAAAATAACTGGCCTGAAGCCCAAGTGCTTAAACCAGAACTAATACACTTTAAGAATAACAGACACTGGGCTCTCAATCAGCAGTTCCCAACTTAGAAGGATGAAAGCTACCTTTCCTGCCACCACAGTGCATGCCACAAACCTTCCTAATGTAAAACAACTGATCTGAAGCCCAAGTGCTTAATCCAAAAGACTTAGAATGATAGCTACACTTTAATCAAGTTACTACCAAACAGTAATCAATACAATTGAATACTTTAGAGAATGCCTGGATTAGTGCTCAAGTTACACAAACAAAGCTAGATCCAGCAGGCCCGAATCCTGTCTATGCCACAGCAAACAAGGCGCACCAACTTCAGTAAGAAGCAGTTCAGATATGCATGCACTATAAGCCTTTAACCAGAAATTCCCAGCTCAGAAGGGCAGAGTCCAGCCTCTCCTCCCACAAGAGTGCAGACCACGGACCCTCTTAATGTAAAATAACTGGCCTGAAAGCCCAAGTGCTTAAACCAGAATTAATACACTTTTAGAATAACAGACACTGAGCCCTCAATCAGCAGTTCCCAACCTAGGTTTCATTATAACAAAGATCATGTATTTGAGTACTGATGTTTTGAAATTGAGGTGCTAGAGAAATCTTATTAGAATTTTAGGGACTGCAAGAAGATCCATTTAATTTAGTCGATACTTAAGGAAATAAGCACAGACTTTTCATTGGAAGATCTGACAGCAAAAGAAAAACTCAAAAACTTTGACTATATAATACAGTGACACATTATATGTAGGATACATTGCTGCTTGGAAATATCCAAGGCAAAGAAGTAAGGCAGGTGGAAGCTATGCTAGCTAAACAGCATTACTGAATTAATTAGTATGGATTTCCAAGAACTCAGAGTGGTAGTTTTTAAATGTGCGGCCTGGTGTGCTAAAGTCCCTTTGGTCATGAAGAGTCAGGCTTTGCAAACATGACTAAATACCACCACCACCACCAACAAAAATTATACAAGAAAAGTGGATAGACTATTGCTTAACATACATGTCATAAAAGATAAGCAGGGTATTAAAGACTTCAGGTATGGCATTTGTAGCAATAACAGCATAGTCATGAAACTCTCTGAGGATCCTGACATTATTTATTATTATGTTAGCACTCACAGTTGCTTAATTACTACTTAGACAATGAAAAGTCTCTGACAATTTACTCCATGTAATCTTCTTATTGGTGTTGGTTGTGTTGTATACAGTAATTCCTCTTTGGATACTGTTAGGAAGGTTAATAAATAGTCATTCATGGAAATACACTAGAATTTATCACTACATTCACCATATCTTGTTCCTGGGTAGCAGCTGCCGAACTATGTAGCCTGTGTAGTCATCAAGTGCAGTCCAGAATCTTCATCCTGCCAAAGCACACCCATCAGGGTGATAAAAACAAATGGTAAATAGAATTGCCAAACTTTCTGTATTGGCTAAGTTATTAACAGTTCTAACTCTGAAATGTACAAAGTTGTACTAACATTTTGAAATCTTAACATGGAGGTACAAGTCATACATAACAAAATATGATGTACTGATAAGTGAATTACCACAAGAAAGAAACAGAAAAAAAGAAATCAAGAAGGAACACAGTGGTTGCCAAATCACAGTTATAAAAAAAAAAATAAAATCAAAGACAAAGAAAAACATTCAAGAAGAAAGAGTGCTGTGATCTTCAGCATATGTAAGGAGGAAGAGGGGTGGTGTCTCACAACATTTCTACAACAATCCCTTACCAAAAATGGTGGACCTTTTCAACTGAAAGAGCACTTCAGCCCTAAGGCAAAGTCCTAGTCAAACAGTTCCATCATGACCTTTAATAATTATATTTCTAACATTTAGAGGACATCAAGACATCTTGGATAAGAACCAAGAGTTTCATCCTCAGGCTGCATAAAAGTTACATTTAAAAGCAGATTTTATTTAATCAGGTAGACATGAGACTGAAGTGTACATTATTTTGCAGTAAGCTGTAAGAACATCTTTAACATTCAGTGAGATTATTTTACCAAAGATGAATGTCAGCTTCTTATATTGCAGATGAATTACATTGCAGACTTGAACTACTTGTGCCTAAGTTAATCAAACTGAAATACTTTTCTAATGTCCTGTATGACAGTTTACCACATTTTCATCTCCATATTTATTACTGATTCTCAAATGATAAATGTCAAACACATTTGATGGTAATTTTCTATAAAGTGAACTTAACTTTTCACGGTCTTTCAATTAAGTGTGTGCTACAGTTTTTCAATAGTTTTAACAAGTTATCAGTGACATCCACAGTAGGTTAAGACAAAATGATTTTCTCACTGCATGATTAATGCATTTCACTTTCCACCATTTCTGTTCATTTGGATTGATTTGGTTTATCACTTCATTTGATTGACTGGTCTTTTCTTTTTATGCTCATTTTCAGGGCTGTTTCATAGTTTGTGGGGCAGATTTTGTAGTTTCAGTGTATGAATTGTCTAGTGCTGTAACTTGTCATGTCCCTCCATTTGTATTTTTTTTTATCCCTGTCCTGCTTTAGCTGCATTGACCCATCATTGAGAATACAGCAGAGTTTTTGAGATTCCAGCTAAGCATCCTTCCTAAGTTATTGTTAAATAAATCCTTGTGTGATGTATCTGCGGGCATAATGAGTAACCTCAAATGATTACTACCTTCTGGACAATGATACTGTCTCCATATGTTCATACAGTCCCTCTTAAACTACAAGCAGATTGTAGTAACATCATGCCCTTTGTTAAAAAGGTCACAAATAGTGAATTACATTGTGATTAGTAGTATTCATTCCCCCATTTTTTGCTTTCCTATGGCTAGTAAGATCTGCCTGTTATCTACTTTTATCCCTTTTCCAGTATCCCACTTCAGCTTTGTAGGTTGAAATTGCCCTGCAATATTTTCCTACGAAATTATTTGATTGCTGTAGATGTGCTAAACATCTCGCTGTATATTACGACAGTCCAGAGTCCAATATACTGTTTAGTTGCTTAAGGATTGAACGTGATGTGATTGTGATAGGCATCTGTCACAGTTTCATTCATATGTCCTCTCTCTTCCAGTGACCACTTTTTTTCAAACGACCACTGGAAATCCAAAAGTAATACAATGGAACTACAAAAGGAAGGTGCAGTCTTCAAGAAGAAAAGTTTATTCATTTCTTGCACTTTTTTCCACCCTGCATGGTCAAAACTGTCACCAGGAATGATATATATGAAGAATGTTGAAAGGGAACTATACTGAGTTCTAAATGTTATGCTGTAAATAAAATTAATTCCTTTTCCAAACCTACATCCTGGATGTCATAATCAGTACTAAAGTTATTGACTGTGATGGATAACTCCATTTTACATTATTCAGGCTAAACAAGGTGAATTTTTTTTCTAGTTAGTTTTAGTTCTAGTTCAAGTTGCATAGTCTATCTCTAAATAGGCACCATCATTTACTACCATCTGACTACGGCTGACCACACAATGACATTGTTTCACTGATCCCTCACTATTAATAGAAAGATGTCTTGAGACATACTGAAAAGTTTTGATTCATCACAGTGGACTTAATTTCTAGCAGCCCATCTAGATCCCTGCAGGGAATTGCCAGAGTAATACAGGGGGAATTATTATGTTATTATTTTTTTTATTATCTTTTTACATGTTTTGCCCCAGCTGCCTTTTGATCATCAGACCCTTGCTAATTGAGGGTAAGATAAGAGTTGACTAGGAGGGGCCATCATCAAACAGCCATCAGAGCTGGCTTAGAGTTTTCTGCTTTAGATTATTTTGGCCTTAACAGTTTGCACACAACAAGCCACACATCAAAGTGTATTTATTTTTTAATTTATTTATTTATTTATTGATTACTTTTTTTTTTTTTTAGTTTGTTTACATGGTAACATGCTGATCACTATAGACCATTTGCAGGTGCAGTCTTGGTGGAGAGATTTACGAAAAAAGAGAAATAAAATAAAATCACAAACACAGAGTAATCACAGAAGGTAGACAATTCCATAGACAATTGATAGAATATGTAAATAATATAATCAGAGTAGGAAATCCAATATGAATTAATTTTAGTAGTAAATATGAGAGGGATACATCAGCTCAGAGTAAAGAATCAAAATATAAGTGATAAATGTGAGGAGGGAGTTAGGTTATGTGTCCAGAGGAAAAGCACTTTGGATTATAGAATATTATAAAATATTCATGAAAATTATTCAGAAAAGAGTAATGTGGCAGAAGAAGAATTAAATGAAGGAGGAAATGGACTAGTAGGATGAACAGTGAGTGAAATGTTGATGATGGCAAAATAAACAGTGGATTAAAAAAACACAGTTAAAGTGAAGGAAGACTAGTGTAATGTGATATAGCCATAGCATGTGATAGTATTGACTATGAAGAAATTATACTTATTTTAAAAGAGTAGGAATAGTGCAGCAGCTGCTGCATGGAACATGGCCACCGAGCGATTCAGCAAAGGGCTCCCGGGACATGCACGAGCGTTCTTGCACTATTCCTGCACAGACACCATTGCCTAATGCTAATTACCTCATTTGCTGGTGAAAACCATGCAAATGAGGTGAATTCGTGATTCAGCAAGCAGGCAGGTGTTCGTGCAGGAATAGTGTAAGAAGCAGAAATGTGTTCAGTGACTAGCTGAACACATTTCTGCAAATTAGAAAACGGAGGCATGACAGCTCGTAATAAAGCATGTATTATATCTAGTAGGCATGCCAATGGCTAAATATATGACCACTGGCATGATAAATAGCTTACATTTTTTTAAAATAAACCTTTTTTTGTCCAATCTTGGCCGTTTAAGCATAGGACAGTGGCTCGCAAATGGGATTGTGCCAAAAATAAAAAAAGGGGAAAAATCACTGTTTACAGAAATCTGCATTTTGCCATTATAGTCAATGGTATGTGGAATGAAAACAATACCAGGGGATAGTGGTTGCTAAGGGGAAAGGCCCAGTGTAAGTGTGGTAACTATGGAGTAAGGCAGTGTTGTATGCAAATGAGGGGATTTATACTGAATCACAAATTTCTTCTAAGTGTCAGACTACACCTAACTGTATAGGTGCTCTAACATCACCGTGTAGACAGGAGGAGCAGCTAACATGAAAAGACGGTGTGCCATGCTTGCTGTAAGCACACTGGAGCTCAGTGGCCATGTTTGCACTTAGCTAAGCACAGCTAAGGAAAGTGGTGTGTTTGAGGCTGTATTGTTCTATTCCATGAAATGCAAACCATGTTCGCATCCAGGGAGGCCCAGTTCCACTTAAAAGTGTTTACTTTAGCTAAACAGGTATGCGCAGTGTGCACCAGGCCTAAAAAAAAAAAAAAAACACAGGGAATAGCAGAACTGTTTACATTTGAGAACCGGGAATGCGCGGTATGCATCAGGGCTTAAACGGGGAGGAAATGGGAAGGGGAAACAGCAGAAGGAAGGCAATCAAGGAGAAGTACCATAGCTGGCGGGTGGAATGCATCAGAATCAGCCAATTACACAGGCAGCAGCCCAGCACATTACTATAAACTATGCAAACACCTTTCAGTCTGATTTTTTCCCACAAACTCCACACCACTGGTGTACACATACAGGGGAATTTTAAACTGACATAACTAGCAAAACATGTTAGGGGCTGCTGTTGCTTTGATTTATATCTATGTGCTAGAGACTGAGGGTGGTGAGGAGGATAATGTTGACAGCCAACTCAAACTGAGGAGGAGAAGAAGAGTATTCAGACCCAGGGTAACCTACCAGGGGCTACATGATCTGGAGATAATAGAGTGCTACAGGGTGGACAGGGACATACTTCAGCAACTTGATGAGCTGTGCCGGCCTTGGCTCAGAACCAACAGAGGGGAACCCATCCAAGTGGATACCAAGGTATGTGTAGCCTTAATAATACTAGCTACAGGTACTTTCCAAAGACCAACTGAAGATATCATGGGGGCCTCACAGGCATCTGCATCCAGGATACTCCACCAGTTCCCGGATGCCATGTGACCACATGCCACTGAGCACATTTATTTCCCCAGCACCCGTGAGGAGAGGACCAGCAATATGCATCTCTTCCACTATGTAGCAGAATACCCAGAGGTACTGGGTGCCATAGAGTATACACATATCCACATCAAAGCACTGCTCAATGACCAGGGTAGGGTCTACCTAAACCACAAATGGTTCCACTTCATCAACTGCCAGGTCATGTGTGATGCCCAGGGCATTATCATGAATGTGTGTGCTGGCAGCCCTGGAAGCTATCACGACTCCCACATTTGGCATTCATCACAGGTGTACCAGGCATTTGCCAGTGGTTACATCAAATATGGCCATCTGATGGGAGATGCTGGCTACGCACTGTAGCCGTGGCTGATGACACCCATCAGAAATGCACACACACCCACAGAAGAACGCCATAATGAGGCACATGCACAAACCAGGATCATTATAGAGCATGTGTATGGGATGCACAAGTCATGGTTCTGCTGCCTTGACATATCCGGTGGAGCCTTGCAGTACTCTCCAGCCACATGTGCACACATGTTCATAGTATGTGCCATGCTACACAATATAATCCTGTGGAAACAGCTGCAGCAGGAACAAAATGGGGAAGGGCCAAACAGCTCCCCACCATTGCCAAGGTCTCCACAGGCACAGAGTGACTCAGAGAAGGAACATCCTCAGCCTGCCCCTCTAGGCAGATGGAGGCGTTCCCAGTATGCCCTGTCCTTGGCAAAGAGGTAACG
Source organism: Protopterus annectens (assembly GCF_019279795.1). Lineage (NCBI taxonomy): Eukaryota > Metazoa > Chordata > Ceratodontiformes > Protopteridae > Protopterus > Protopterus annectens. The sequence goes on along the minus strand of NC_056749.1, from coordinate 149,646,346 downwards.
CATAGCACATACACTGACATCATAGGACTCGAGGGACTGATCTCTCTCTCTCTCTCTCTCTCTGACTCGCACACACAGTAAAATGGATGCCAAACATCACACCACCATACCATGTTTAGGCAGTGTACTGTGTGCATCTGACATAGTCAACCCTCAAGAAACCATCCTCACAACACCCTCAGGCACAAAGTAAGTCAGTCTCCTTAACAAAATTAATGAACGGAGTGGAATGTTCTGATAGCATATCTATGGTATTGATTCAAGCATGCAAGGGAATGGGGTGGCTTACTGGGATAGCAGCAGACTACTGACAGTTCTGTGGGACAGCAGGAAGTGTTTTCCCAGTACTAGCCTCTCCACACCATGCAGTACCACCCTAGTCAACAAATACCACTGCAGTATATGTGGAGAGCCAAATAACTGGGGGTCATAGGTCGTATACATGAATGTCAAAGTGGTGGTGCCATACCCACCCCAAGCCTCACCCAGCAGATCAGCTGTAGAAACCCATACAGAAATGCCTTGCAAAGGCCCACACATGGCGACATCCATGAAATCCCCACCTATAGACTTTTACACAGTGATATCACAGCAGGTCTGGCAGTGGCAGTATGGCTTTGAAAGGTAAGAAGTCTGAAACTACAAATTTCTATGCCAGAACAATCTTACCTGTGGTTGATACTGTAGTCTGAAAGATAGTGCAAACCACTATGCTAAATGGGACAAAAATGTTAAGCAAATATCAGCACAGTCTCTGCAAATGTGTATTGTGTACAGATGTGTCACCCCCCCCCACATAGTACCATAGAAATTCAGTAAAATATCCCCAGTGTTAAGCAGCATACTGGATCAACTAGAGTGATGGCTCAACACAAACAGAAAGCAATTGTCAGTAACACCCACAGTCAACTTACTGGTGCCATCCCAGGGTTGTCCACTGCTGGCAGCCTGGGAGCATATGATCATCAGAATGCACTACCTTGTTAGAGATGGCCTGCATCTGTCACACCTGGCCTACAGGCCTCTGGCAAATGTCCATGCCTCACCCACAGTGCCCTGTTAGGGACTGTCATGGGGTCCATAACACCAACATAACACAGTCTACAAAATGCAAAGAAAGGCCATGCTGCTAACTGCTAGGAGAAAAGCTGCCAGTGTCAGAGAGCAGAAATCTGGCCAAAGCCATAAATAATGGGGTGAAAAAGGTCCAAAGAGAAGGACACCTTTGAAATACTGCTCTAATAATGTAAAAAGGTGATGGAATGATTGTAGTAGCATGGAATGTCTGATGCGTACGAAGTCAGAAACTGCAATGTCAACTGTCAGTAATATCTGACTTCAACCCTGAGTGACTTGCAAAACACTTTTCCTTGAAAACCACACTTATTTGCATAACCAACAAGATATATGAGTCATGAATGTGAACATACTGTGATACTCTGTACAGTCGACAGGCAGGGCTAGGAGTCTAAACATGGGAGTGCACTCATTGCAGGCAGTCCTAACCCTGGAAGATGGTGACATGTCTGCACCCACAGAACCCTGGCCCACACCCTTCCCTGATTACTCATCCTATGCAACATCCTGACCCCAAAATATGTCCAGTCAACAAAAATGAGGTGGGCCATACATATATGTCAGACAAACACACACCTCCAGGCTGGTCAGACAGTCTGACACACACAAGACTCTGAAAGTGCAGTGCAGTCAACCTTTGAGCAGACCCCCTATGCAAAGCACTGGTAGCTATAGGCAAACATATCTGACCCAGGACCCCCACCCATATCTTATCCCCTACAAATCTATCCAGAGTCTGCCTGTCACTTTGATACTGTCTGACTTATATTACCCAACCGTGGACTGGAAATCAGACCAGGTCAGAACAGAAATGCACAGAGATTCCACCATTGTAATATATCACCAAGGTGCCGGACCATTTACACAGCTCCAGCAGTCATTTGCTGGTAGGCACACCTCTCAACAGGCTGGATTGTGCAAGAATGCATAACATTTGGCCCATAATTTTGTTGTGTGCATAATTCATCCTGTATTCCTCTGGTAAATCACTGTGATGATCTGAGGAGGTATGTCACGAGGTACTGAAACAATACATGACAGTGTCAAATGGCATGTATGTCAGATGTCTTCTAAAACAAGCCCTGTAACCTTAGCAATCCATACATTACTGAGAGAAATAGTCACAAACACCATATGACCCATTGTCCCCCATTTTGATAGGCTATCACCATTTATCCTGCACCAACAGGTTGAGTGGTATAGCTGTAGCACAAAAAAAAACTGGACTGGAGTACAACAATCCCTACAATGGAGTCCCACATGTACTAGCTATAGAAGGTCACACTGGAAATGCTCTTACACAAAGAGAAATGTCAGGAATGGACAGGCCTTCCCCACCCAGTGCACTTCTCATTGCCCTACTTTAGCAGTCCTGAAGATGTTTGTCACCATAGAAGCCCCTTTCATCAAGTTTTACCCCTATAAGCTCTGTGGTGTGTGTGATAACTATGTAAAACTATAATACAAATAACTAGTTAGGTAAGAGTTCTAATCTAATTCCTGGCAAATGTTAAAGTGTGTATGTGTGTCTAGAAGTTAAAGCTTGTGGGTCCATTCAAAACCAGTACACTTCCCCTGTCCCATTTTAGCAGTCATGTAGATAACAGTCACCTTAGAAGTCCCTTTTATCAGGCCTCAGCCCCATAAGCTATGTGGTGGATGTGATAACTACACAGCATTATAGTAGAAATAACTAGTTATGCAAAAGTTCTAATCTCAGTATTGGCAAATGTCAAAGTGTGTGTGTGTGTGTGTGTGTGTGTGTGTGTGTGTGTGTGTGTGTGTGTGTGTCTGTATGTGTGTTTGTGTGTGTGTTTACAAGTTATAGGTTATGGGGCCATTCAAACCAAGTACACTTCCCTTTTCCCTACTTTAGCAGCCCTGCAGATTTCAGTCACCTTAAAGTCCCTTTCATCAAGCCCTTAGCCCCATAAGCTCATTGGCATGTGTAATAACTCAGTAACACTGTAGTACAAACAACTAGTTAGGTAGGAGTTCTAATCTCAGTGCTGGCAAATGTTAAAGTGTGTGGGTGTGTGTTTACAGGTTATAGATTTTGGGTCCATTCAAACCCAGTACTCTTCCCCTTTCCCTACTTTAGCATTTCTGCAGATATCAGTCACCTTAGAACTCCGTTTTCTCAAGCCTCAGCCCCAAAAACTCTGTGGCATGGGCAATAACTGAGTAACACTATAGTACAAATGACTAGTTAGGTAGGAGTTCTAATACCAGCTCTAGTGAACATGTGTGTATATGTGTAGTTTAAGGTATTTTGTGATCTCTCTCACCCAGTACATCACCAATTACCATACTTTACAAGGGCTGGTGATGTTCCTCACCGTAGGAGTACCTTTGGCCAACCTTCACCCTATAAACTCCGTGGTGTGCTATAAATGTGTAACACTGTAGTAGCAATAAATAGATAGGTAAGAGTTCTAATGATAGTCCAGGAGCATGTGAGCAGTATCCTGTCTGTGGGGTGGTTGTTGTGTTTGTGTAAGAGCCATATCCACTGGGGTGGGTATTGTTACTTTTTGCTGTTGCCTACACAGTACATGTCCCAGTGTCCACATTACAAGCCCCACAGTTGTCATCCACTGTAGAGGGACCAGTAGACACTCTGCAGCCCTATAAGCATTGTGCCATGTGCAATAAGTGTGTGACCGTATGGAATAGATAAAGAAAACCAGAACAAATACAGACCAACAGTGAGACTCCAAAGAGGCAACCGACTTGTAAAAAAGAACACAACGAATTGACCCAAGTTTCATCTTTATTAGACTTCTTCAGAAGAAGTATAATAAAGACGAAACCTGGGTCAATTCATTGTGTGCTTTTTTACAAGTCGGTTGCCTCTTTGGAGTCTCACTGTTGGTCTGTATTCGTATGGAATAGATAACAAGATAGGCTGCCCATCTAATTCTTGGATATCACTCTCCAGTCAGGAATCATACACAAATACACTTAGGTAGGCAGCCACTCTTACATCAGTAGATGGCCTGCAAACAGGCTCACAGATAGAACCCACAGTGTGAAAGCAGCGGACTCCACGTCAGACTGCTAAAGAGTCATGAGTGGAGTCCCACAGGTTGTGGACCTGGGTTCCCTCATGTTTGGGATCCACACCTCTGAGGGCCAGCCAATACAAAGGTGCCCTGGCTGACAATGTTTGCAGATGACTACAAGGTGGATGCTATTATTACACCCCCACCTGAGGTTGACATCTTTTACAAAGGCCTCTATGACTGTTGTCAGAACCCTGGACATAAGCTCAATACCAGATGATGTGCCGCCATCCCCTTTGGGTACAACATGGCTCCCATAAAGTAATACATTGATGGTAGTCCACTGAACACTGATGTTGGTATAATGGAACTGGGAACACAGGTTGACAGTGAGCTCAATGGTGACCACCACAGTGTCACTGTCTTCTGAAAGTCCTTCCATGTGTCACTTCTCCTGACTCAGGGTGTTGAATCTGGGAAGTAAAAGGACAGTGTTTTCCTGTACACTCCCCTCAGTGGGCCAATCAATGTGTACTATGGCCCATGTGCCATGTACCCCACTGGACACCAGCAACAACAGTAGAGGCTGCAAATGTACCTCGCAAAGAGGATCTTAGGTACCTTACACTTGCCCCATATGGACAGACTCCAACAACTGCAATGAATCTCTGTCTCATGTTGGCTACTTAGGGTATGATCTCTGCCTGACATACACAGCCATGTCTGACCCAACCTTTCAGGAATGCTACATCCGAGGAAACCAATCTGTTGACACAACATGCTCCAGACACCTCAACTCCATCCTCACAATCAACAGGACATGCTGGAGGGACAAGTTTACAACCCAGAGACTGGCCATGCTATGGAATAGACACCACATACATGTCAAGCCGAGCACATCACTGGCCCTCTTCAAGAGAAATCAGGAGGAGTGGATGGGGAATAGAATACTCACCCTGAGGATCACTCCAGTGACAATATTCAGCTGACAAACTGGGGAGTATCGTCAGGTGGCATGATGCCAGTGTATTCCCATGGGCTAGCCTTGTAAAGTCCCCATGGCCGTTTGCCACGTACACTTATGACTCTTTGAACCCATGGATTTCAGTATTGTAAAATGTGTGTCTGCATTAGTGTATCTGAAAGTGTTTGTGAGTGTGTAAATATGTGGATGAAAGTAGTTGGACCATCTCACCCAGTAAACCTACCATTGCCATACCTTACAAGTGCTGTAGATATCATTAACTATATAGGAACCTTGGGACACTCCACAACTTATAAGCTCTTTGGTGTGTGCAGTAACTGCATAGCACTATAATACCAATAAACAGATAGCTAGGGGTTCTAATATGAGTCCTAGCAAATGTGTGTGTATTATTGGGGGTGTGTGTGTGTGTGTGTGTGTGTGTGTGTGTGTGTGTGTGTGTGTGTGTGTGTGTGTGTGTGTGTGTGTGTGTGTGTGTGTGTGTGTGTGTCTAAGTTACAGTATTTTGTGGCCTCTCTCACCCAGTACATCACCCATTGTCATAATTTCAAGGCCTGGTGATGTCCCTTGCCTTAGAAGTACCTTTGGACAAGTGTCACCCCATAACCTCTGTGGTGCATGCTATAAATGTGTAACACTGTAGTACCAATAAATAGATAGGTAAGGGTTCTACTCTCAGTCCTGGCAAATGTGTGTGAGAGAAAAGTATAAAGTATGTGTTTGTGTGCAAACAACATCTATTGAGTGGGCACAGATTCATATTTTATGCCATGGTAAACACAGTAAATATTCCTAAGTCTATTGTATGAGGTCCGTTGCTCACATCAACCATAGTGGTATCTGTAGACACTCATTAGCCCTATAAGCCCTGCGCAACAGTATGGAATAGTATGGTACGAATAACAAGATAGGTTGGTCTGCTAATGTCAGTACCGGCAAGTGTGGGTGTGTGTGTGTGTGTGTGTGTGTGTGTGTGTGTGTGTGTGTGTGTGTGTGTGTGTGTGTGTGTGTGTGTGTGTGTGTGTGTGTGTGTGTGTGTGTGTGTGTGTATGTGCACATTGGTGTATATAGCAGTGGTTGTGAGTGTGTAGACTTGTATGCAACACTATTATGAGTACTCTCACACCCAGTACAGCCACTATTGCCATACCCTACAAGGCCAAATGATGTTATTCACCTTGCAGGTACCTTGCAACAGTCATCACACTAGTAGTCCTGTGCCACCTGCAATAACCACATAATAGTGTGGTACCACAACTTGATGGGTAGGGGTTCCAAACACAACACTGGTAACTGTGATCCTGTGTGTGTGTGTGTGTGTGTGTGTGTGTGTGTGTGTGTGTGTGTGTGTGTGTGTGTGTGTGTGTGTGTGTGTGTGTGTGTGTGTGTGTGTGTGTGTGTGTGTGTGTGTGTGTGTGTGTGTGTGTGTGTGTGTGAACAGTATTCTCTGTGTGCTTGGTCAACACAATATCCTCTGGGATTGAGAGCATTAGCAATCTGAGGTGTATTCCACCTACCACACTTATCATTGTCCACTATACTAGAGCTGATGTCAACCAGCATAGACTGGGATACAACCCCTCAGCCCTATAATTTGTGAGGCACATACAAGAATTGGTACACATACCTGGGAAATGTATGCAGATACAGCTGTACCCCATTGATATGGTGGATGTGTTACTACACTGCCATACCCCTTGGTAATGTCTACAGGGTCACATCCTGCAGGCACACAGACACACACTTAGTGTTACTGCCACCAATAATGCATCATGGCTGAAAAGGTACCCACACACTCTGATGGTTACCCGTTACAAATGTCAGATGACAGCACCTTACACAGCATGAAATAGCTACACTCTACTAACATCACCCTGTGCATCTGACTCATATTGACATGTACCTGCATCAATGTTATGGATGGCATGGATGTGGCACAGGTATCATCATATGCACAGGGTGTTGTGTGGGTTTTCCAGAAGCCTAGGCTGGGCCACACAGTTGATATCATGTGTGTTGACAGCTGTGAGCCATACATGGCAGAATGTACAGTTCACCATCTCTGGCCACAGACCTGGGGATTGGGTCTGCTGAGGGTATCATGGGCATCAGCAGGGCTGAGTCCAGATGCAGTACTACTCCCCATTGGTGAATGCTGCCTGCTGGATCCATGTCTCTGTTGAGACCAACCAGGATCACATGCCTATGACCTGCTGCAACATGGGATAGACAGCATACCCTCTTCAGGAGTGCTGGTGGTGCTGCCAGCATGGGAATGTGATGGTGCATAGATACATAGACCTCAGCTGATCGTGGTGCTGCCCTACAGCCACATGGCTTGTGGCCAGTGTCCGCCAAATGCTCAAGCACAGATATTCCATAGTCGAGGAGTGTCAAGGTCTCCTCTCACCATCTATCCATGATACCAGTATGGTCACAGCTGGCTGCAGTGAATTCATATTGCCATGGACTCCAGGGATGTGCCCATCCATGACCCTGCATATATGTCTGGCATTATGTTCTTCATGTGCTTATGCCCCCATGACAGCTTGAAACATGAATCTGGTGACTGCTGTCATCACACTCGCAACAGGAGCATAATGGGCTGCAATCCTCCTCTGAGCACCCCTGCCCATCTGCCTGTTTGGGACCTCACCAGCACTCTGGCTATGGCTAGTGCCTGCACCCTCACTTGCTGTAGTCACCACAGTAGGCTGTTCCATGCCATCACCCACCAACTGTCCATTATCTGTGGCCACTGGTGATGGGTTATATGTGGGCATTGTGACTGTGTGCAGGGATGGGTTTGACAATAGTGGGATGCCAACCAATGGCACAGTATCAGCCCCTGACAATCCCACCTGTGCCTCAATATGAGTATCATCATGGTCAGATTCTACAGAGACAATGACATCAGTATCAGAGCGGGGGGGACCACAGCCACCATGTCCACTTGTGAGGGAAAAACAACTTATGTAAATCACTATTGACACCATAAGGTTTGCTGGTAAACACACACACACACACACACACACACACACACACACACACACACACACACACACACAGGTGAGGTGCCTAAAAGGCATTACACAGACCTCACATTAGCTGACTGGGGACATTCATGACACACAGTCAGACAATAACATACACAGTCTGGATGGACCCTCAGCATCATGCAGTGCAGCCCTTTCCAATTACCATTACTACTAATATACACCTCTGGGATACTTGAGTGGTGTTAGTAGGTGATGGCCCTTCATTTAGTACACACTGCACCCTGTGTAAATTATTGCTGTTCACCTGTATAGCACTGTGGAAACTCCTACAGAGCATACCCCAACTGTACAGGGTTTTGCTGAATGCCTACATGTGTGGCTCATATGTTTGGTCTGTTCCTCATAATGCCTGTGTTTTTCTGATATATTATTGGATTGGCCTCTGGAATGGTGCCACTAAGTAATGTCCTAACTGGAGGTTCAGACTGCATAACCTGTAGAACATGTATTTTAAAACAAAGCCAGTTACTCAAACAACTTCTCAAGCTTACAGTAGAAATAGTAAGTGTACACACACCTGTTATAATGCCAGGGTTTTGTGATATATCATATGAGACCTCAGAAATCAGGTCATAACATTGCCATCATTTCATATGATATATAACCTATGCAATCCAGCTGAACAACATACACATCAGTTACAGGTGACATTTGGTAACTGAAATAGGTACAATAGGCTGGTTGCATGAGTGTGCACACTAGTAAAGTAATAATCTGTTAAAGCAACTTTTGATTTAATCATAGCATGTAGTCCTCTTGGGAAGGTGTCTATTAGCATGGCACATCTTGACTTGCCAATGTTTGCACACTCTCCCTTGCAAAACACATCCAACTATGTCAGATTGCAAGGGAATCCTTTGTGCACTGCCCTCTTCAGCTTGCCCTGCATACATCCTATTGGATGTAGGTGTGGGCTCTGACTCAGCCAGCGCAGGATGTTGCATGTGTTCTGGTGAAGCCATCCTATTGTTGATAAGGATGTATGGTTTGGGCCATTGTTGTGTGGAAAGGTGGAATTCCTCAACATCCACAGCTATGTGGTAAACACCAAAACATTTTGGAGCCACAAGGGACCAGTGTTTGGAACTGTTCATAATGCCCTCTAACTTGGCTACAGCCCCAGTTCCAGCTTGTGAACAGCAACCCCAAAGCAGGTCACTACCATCTCTATTCTTCACCATGGGGGTGGTGTTGTTATGGTGATGTGCAGTGATGATAGTGTGCCAAACACACCTGTCAGAATTATGGCCAATGAGTACAGCCATGATCCCATATTACCATAACACATTTTCCCACTTGCTTTTTGGAGACCTGATGTATTATTTTTAATCTTTCAACAGGCCTGGATATTGTTTGGTGTGAGGAACTTCTGCCATCTTCTAACCCTATCCTATAGGCAGGACATGTGGAGACCATGGAATGTTGTTGTGACATGTAGTACACACCCAGTACTTGCTGGAGATTCCTGCTACTCCTTCACTGTTGCTATAGAGCTCCTGGGAGCGTCCCTGGCCAGTTTTGGTCTTGTATTCTCATAGACTTTGGTGGGATGTCCTCTCCTTCACAATGTCACTGTAGCCCCATATTTTCACCACCTTCTGATGACTGTCTGCACTGTGTTCCATGGTATATACAATGCTGTGGAAATGTTTGAGTACCCTTCTCCAAGCTGATACATCTCAAACATGTGGTGCATTAGCAGCTTCGTCAGCTCTATGTGAACCATGGCTGTTGCTGTAGCAGGTGACTGGCTATATGTTGAGATACTCCTGGCAGGACAGCTGACCATTAGTTGCTGTTAATCAAAGAGTGTCTGTTGTGTACCCAATAAGATGTACTGCTGTAGTTATACCGAAAGCTGCCTCAACATAGTACTAGCTTCAGCCTGTGCACACATATGCATCTAGGTTGTTATACTATTATGTGTCATTATTATTTCAATGACAGATTTGTTTGTTTTACTATTGAATTCTACAGGTTATAGGTCACATGAAAAGATGACAGTATCCTGAATTTGTCTATTGTGCTCTCAGTTTTGTATATCACACATACCTGGCAATCTAACAGGTGTGTACACCATTTATATGCACTGTATACCACTGATTCTGCAATATGACCCTAGTTTTGGGCCTTTATCCCCCATTCTGTTGGTCTTTGTCCAGGTGTTCTGCAATGACAGGTTATGAGGTATGCTACAGATATTAAAATAAAAAAAGGCTTCCACCACAACGAAATGTTCACTGAGAAATTCTGTTAAAATGTAGGCTTTAATAAAACGAAGAAATAAAGAGCACAAATTGTGCTGTTCAAGTTGCAGGTCAAACAGGATAAGCACTTTCAGTTAAAAAAACCTTCTTCAGATCCCAGTGTGTAGACCTGACTTACTGCTGTTAAATAATTGCTCAACCAATCACATACAGCAATCAGATGCACGCCTTCCTTGAGCCTCCATTTCATTTCTTAATTAGGCTTCTCTCTTTCAAAATAGGTTTAATAGGAACTACACTGTTGAGCCCTGGAAATAAATTAGCTCTGACGTTCGTCATCCATTTGCTTTCTTCCTTTTCAGTTTTGTTGACAATGTCTCCTCCACGGAGGTTAGTAGTCACATTTGAAATAACCATAAAGCTAAATGAATGCCCTGGATTTTCAGACACATATCCATATAGGGTATTGGTTACCACTTTATTCTTGATGATTAACAGGTGGCGAAGTATCCGTTCCTTAAACTTTCTATTGGTCTTTCCTACATTATAGGCTTGGCACAAATTACAAGTGCCAACATATATAACATTCTTGGTGTTGCAGTTAGCAAAACCAGAGAACTTATAGCATTTGTTAGTTACTGGATGAACAAAACTGTTGGAACATTTAATGTGGCTGCAAGCTTTGCAAAAGCCACATTTCCAAGTTCCTAACCTATTTCTTCCTTCTGTACTCTGCTTGTTAGGTATTCCATCATAGTTGCACAATAAATCCTTTAAGTTCTTCTTGTTTTTATAACCAAACTTAGGTGTTTCCCCTACTATTCTCTGCATTTTATTGCAGTAAACACCACCACAGGTGAACATGCAGATATTGCCAAACCACTGAGTGTAACAGTTGTGTCCATGGTCACTTGCATTAACTTTAGCATGACTGAGGTACTGGTAAGCCACAACAGGGAAACCCCATGCTTACAGGGTTCAGACTTCTATCCCATGTGCAGACCAGCGGGACCTATGTAGTTGTGAGGGAGAGGTATTGTCATCAGATTTACATTAGGCATCGTTACAAGATGAACACTACATTTCTGCACAGGTACAGTACACACTATGATATTACACAATTTGTTGTCCTTCACCATAGATGTGCACTTGTGTGCATTACTACACACCACCCACTAATCCATTTTGCATTGACATATGCATCTAGAGACTCTGTAAAAGACAGTTTAAATGCTACCTCATTACATTGATGTACACTTTGGCCTTACCTGGATGCTCCTTGCCTGCTGCTTGGGTGCCACCCACCTACACAACTGCTGTTTCCCATGATTGAGTTTGTGTGGGGGCTACCTCATGGTTGGCAAGGAGCTCTTTTGTCACCATAAGTGGGGCCTGTGTGGCTGGCCCCCACCAGTAGTAGTACAGTCCCTCACTGCAGCAGCAGCCCTTTGCAGGGCATGCTGTATCAGGTCAGTTGGTAGCACAACACATTCACTCTGTGGACCATTCCATCTGACAGGACAGTCCGCTCCTGCTGGCTATGGCCAGACAGAATGCAATAGTTTAAGATTACAGCTTCTGTGACGGCTGCTGTCTCCGCATCAGTGTAAGGCATTTGCCACTACATGGCACCTGGAGACATACACAGGGAAACACATCACAGGACTTCAGACATTACCCAGTTCTTTACAGAGCCAGAACATGCATATGGACTATTATTAGCCACCACTTACAAACACATCATACCCCTGTACCTAGCAACACTGTATGAACATGCATTGTACTCTTGGTCCTAATGTATCATGTTTCCCCCAGTGAGGGCCAGTACATTGCATAAACCACCATTCATCATTCACGTTTGTGTAGAGGGATGGAATTGGCCATGTTCCTTGCAGATGGGATGTCAATGGTGCTCAGGTTTTGCTTGCATACAATGTGTAATGGAACTGTAAACATATGGCTGGGTTCATGTAGGATGCAGACAGGAATGTTATCAGGCCTCAAGGGAACTTGCTTTTGTCAACTTTGATTAGGCAGTTTGGACCTGATCCATGACGATGAGGGGAGGGGTGTGTGTGCTGTACATATGATCCATGGTGGTAATGTCTGCCCTAAACCTGTCTGCAGCAGGCTGGATGTAGCTATGGTGTGTGTGTATGTGCAGTGATTGACCACCATTACAGGGTGGGTTGGGTTGGTGTCTCTGGGACTGCAGACATATGTGAAGATAGCCTTGTGATTGGCCTTAGGGGATGTGTCCAACTTCTACTCATAGTTATCCTTACAGTAATCTACCTCTGACCTATTATGCTCATTCAGACAAAGGTTGACATGCTGCCCAGTTGGTGCCTGTACCTATTTTGCCCTGTACAACCAATATAGCATCACATTATGTGCTTTCTGCATTGCTGCTGTTCAGCAAAGGGGTTTTCTCTACTTTGGTGGAGACAGGTTTTACAAGTAAGTTATTGCTGAGGCCATACAGCTATGTGGGTTGTCATATATCTGTTTGTAGCAGGCATGGACACAGGGTCAGAACACAGTTGGCTACCTCTATAATGTCAATGTGATACTCATGTTTATTATACCACCCATGTCTGTGTCTGAGCAATGACACCATCAGTAGCTGTAGAGGTGTAACTCTGTTGGATGCACAGAAACTAAGGTTACACATGTGTACAACATGTACAGCGTATTCACCTGACGTTTTGCATCCCATGTCAGTTGTTATGAGGCAGCCAGGTACATCTACCCATACATACAT